>NC_088877.1:34610029-34730029 GCF_032884065.1 Artemia franciscana | reverse complement strand
CCATCAGATGGTCGAATCTAGGAAAACGACTTTATCAAGTCAGTTTGTGCAGTTCCCTGACACACCTACCAATTTTCATCGTCCTAGCACGTCCAGAAGCACCAAACTCGCCAAATCCCTGAACCTGTCCCCCCAACTCCCCCAAAGAGAGCGAATCCAGTATGGTCACGTCAATCACATATCAAGGACCTTTGCTTATTCTATCCACCAAGCCTCATCCCGGTTCCTCCACTCCAAGTGTTTTCCTAGATTTCCCCCTCCAACTCTCCCCAATGTCAAAAGATCTGGTCGGGAGTTGAAATAAGAGCTCTGAGACACGAATTCCTTCTAAATATCAAATTTCAGTGACTCCCCCCCCCCCCCCAATGTCACAGGATTTGGTCGGAATTTAAAATTAGAGCTTTAAAGCACATGATCCTTCTAAGTATCAAATTTCATTAGGATCTAGTCACCCTTTCGTAAGTTACAAATACCTCAATTTTCAAAATTACCCCCCCCCCCTCCCCAAAACTCCACCAAAAAGAACAGATCTGGTCGGTTATGTCAGTCACGTATCTTAGATAGGTTTTTATTCTTCCCATCGAGTTTCATACTGATCTCTCCGCTTTAAGTATTTTCCAAGATTTCCGGTCCCCCCCACAGCCCCCCCCCCCAATGATGCTGGATCCGGTTGAGATTTAAACTAAGAGATCTGAGTTACGAGGTTCTTCTAAATATGAAGTTTCATGAAGATCCAATCACTTTTTCGTAAGTTAAAAATACATCATTTTTTCTAATTTTTCAGAATTAACCCCCCCCCCCAATAGAGCGAATCTGTTACAATTATGTAAATCACGTATCTAAGACTTCTGCTTATTTTCCCACCAAGTTTCATCTCGATCCCTCCAATCTAGGGGTTTTCCGTGATTTTAGGTTCCCCCGCCCCAAACTCACCCCAATGTCACCAGATCTGGTCGGTATTTAAAATAAGAGCTTCGAGACACGATATCCTTCTAAATATCAAGTTTCATTGAGATCCGATCAAACGTTCGTAAGTTAAAAATACCTCATTTTTTCTAAATTTTTTTTAATTACCCCCCCCCCCCCAACTACCCCAAAGAGAGCGGATCCGTTCCAGTTACATCAATCATGCACCTAGTACTTGTGCTTATTTTTCCCACCACGTTTCATCCCGATCCCTCCACTCTAAGTGTTTTCCAAGATTTTAGGTGTCCCCCTCCCAACTCCCCACCCCATTTAACCAGATCCGGTTGGAACTTAAAATAAGAGCTCTGAGACACGATATCTTTCCAAACATCAAATTTTATTCAGATCTGATCAACTGTTGGTAAGTTCAAAATACCTCAATTTTTCTATTTTTTTCAGAATTAACGGGGCCCCTAACCCCAACCCCCAGACGATCAAAACGGGAGAAGGACTATTTCTAATATAATCTGGTCCGGTCCCTGATACGCCTGTCAAATTTCATCGTCCTAGCTCACCTGGAAGTGCCTAAAGTAGCAAAACCGGGACCGGCAGACAGACCGACAGAATTTATAATTGCTATATGTCAATTGGTTAATACCAAGTGCCATAAAAATGTAACTGAAAATCTAAAACACATGAAAAAAATATATATATACATACATAAATATATAGAAAAGCTAAAATACATATTTATATTCATTTATTGCATATTACAAATATACACAAGAAAATATGCACACAAATATACCCCAAAACAAGGGTAACTACCTTACTATTTCCAAATCTGTCCAGTATAAGTAATAAAAAAAATTGTTATATTATAATAATAGACCTTAATTCCTTGCACCGGGCGGGATTGAACCTAAGATCTCTCGGACACGAAGAACCAAAGCCCTCCACTACTCCGGCACAAGGTAATAAATAATTTTATTTTGGGACATGATGAAATAAACTAGTTGTAAAAATAGTGTAAACAGGTATGTTCTTGCTATTGTATTGCCTACAGTTATCACGGCTCGTGATTTTCACTTTTCACCTTTATAACGACATTAAGCCAGCAAAACGAAGCGGGGCTATCCAGAAATTACAGTAGATTTGCAGTTTACGACACAATTTAGCTAGGATAAAACTGCATACCTCTCTTGATTTCATAGTTCAATAATTGTTCCAGGGACAAATTCCATCTTATTCCTTAATAGGGCCCCAAAGGTAAAACGGTACATAGTTGCCTATAAAAATTATGTTAAAAAAAATATCTAGTGAAAAAAAAAATATAATTTGCAGCAGATTCAGGAAAGGTAATTATTATTTTCCTTAGACTTAATAATAAAACATTATGAAGAAAAAACATTCCAGAACTCTATCGAAAGAGCCCGAAACCACATAAATATGGCACGACAACAAAACTGACGTCATTATTGAAAGGTTTCAAGCTCTTTTTAATCTTTTTGCAAATTCCCATTCAAAATAGCATTTTCCTATTAAGACTAAGGAGAGTAAATGATTACCTTTCCTTAATCAGCCGCAAACTGGCAATTATTCCTCACAAGTCAGTTTATTTAGAAACATACTTTTAAACTTTTTGGGACTACGGGCTGTTTTGAGTCCTCTTAGCCATTTCAGCCTGGGCATAATTTACTATGAGGAAGAGAGGGTTAACTACCACCCTCTGACCTCAGTTTGCCCCTCCTCCAGACCCCAGTTTGCCTCCTCCCCGGCTGAAATTTATTTGCTCCAAAGATCTTGTCAAAACTAAGATAAGCCCGGATAGTTCAAGCATTCACAGAAAAGGGTCAGTTTTCTCTAGTATATCTTTAGCTTTTTGTGGCTATATGGCTAATTGTTTTTCAGTTTTCAAGTCATTTTCACTTGATTTGGGAAAATTGGTTCCAACTTCACCCCCCCCCCCCCAAGGATTTTGACAAAATTACGGTGCTACCTTTAAGGGCTCAAAACGGAATTTGTCCCATGAGCGAATATTGTACTATGAAACAGCAGAGAAAATGGCATAAAGTGGAATCCCAGATTGAAAAAAGGGGTTATAGAGAAACTATTTAAGAAGGGTAGAACTGCTGATTGTAACAACTGGCGAGGAATCACTCTACAGTCTGCAGGAAGCAAAGTCCTCTGTCAAGTACTTTTGAATCGCAAGCACACGAAATTTGACGACATACTCAAAGATGAACAGCATGCTTTCCGACCAAGCAGGTTATATGCTGAATCCAGCTTTAATCAAACAAAAGGATAAAATCCAACTTTAATCCAACAAATGGATAAAATCCAACTTTAATCTAACAAAAGGATAAGATCCAGCTTTAATTCAACAAAAGGATAAAATCCAACTTTTAATCCGACAAAAGGATAAAATCCGACTTTAATCCAACAAAAGGATAAAAACCAACTTTAATCCAGCAAAAGGATAAAATCAAACAAAAGCAAAAAATTCACTTTAATCTAACAAAAGGAGAAAATTCAACTTTCGTCCAATTTGTCTTTCAATTTCCTCTAGAGAACAGCAAAAACCACAAAAGTTTCAGCTTTACATCTCTTACAAAGAACAATAATAACTATGGAGGATCAACATTCAGGAGTAGCCTACGTAAAATTCCTGCATGTACATAACATATGTTGACGTCGCTTATAGGTGTAACTTATAAATCGTTGCTGTCACATTTAAAACACCTTTTTGAAACATCCTCATTTCTGAAATAATGAATGAATGAATGAATGAATGACTGTATTTAAAGCCATTATTCAGGCCGTATACATACATATATAACAACAAACAAACTAAATTATGTAACAATCGACTTTCGAATAACAAGACCCTTCCGGACAAAATTTGCCACGGCTACTATATTTATTTTCGACGTCGACTTCAAAGTTTCAAGAAGGGGCTCACAACCACCCACCCCAAGAAAGCTCGCTCTTAGCTCATTTAGCCCCAGACACCTGAAAAGAAAATGGTCTAGCCCATCAAGATCACCGCAAATTGGGCAAGTATACCGCATTTCCGGGTGACACCTATTTTTCCAAATGCCGTGAAGAGGGAGACACTTTGCTCGCACCTGCATCCATGACCTCAGGGATTATTTTGGAATCCCTAATTTAAAATATAGCTCTTCGCCATAATTTTCTTTCACCTTATAGTAAGAACTTAAGCTTTCCGACTGGCTAAGGTCATTCCACCATTTCTGAATTTCTTGGTCTTCCAGCCTTGTTTGGATCTCTGACAGAAAGGCTTTTTGATCCGAGATTGGACCCTCTCCTCCATTCCATGCATACGATAGACCTGTGCTGTCCAGTAGTTTTTTGACATGGAAGGGCCATGACGATTTTTGTCCCAAGGTAAGTAATTCATCATACGCTGCTCTGATGAGTCTTAAGGAGGGACATTGCAGCATTTTCAGCCAAAACTTAATTAATTGGATCTGTCTATGTTTTCTCATGGAGAAAAGTCCCAAATTTCCCTTGATGACAAGTGTGTGAATAATTACTAAAAGCCATTGCTACGCCATTTTGAAAGGGAGGGTTATTCAGGAAATCCCTATTCAGTTCCAAATTGATCATTCTGATCTACATTATTCTACTGATTCTTCCTTTGAGAAAATTTCACAGTTTTGAGAATCAAGGATTACAGGAATTATAAGAAGAATTATAGGATTTTGAAAATTAAGAGCTAATGATTAAGAATAACAATTTTGAGAATCTCAGAAATTTTAAAATGTCAGATACAATCTCCAGGCATGACAGTTATGAAATATTGCCCATCTCAACAATATTTGTCACGACACAGTAACAATCACACAGGCGGTTGGGCGGGGGGGGGAGGGGCAATTACCCCGAGCGCAGGAATTTTAAAGGTGAAAAATTTTCAAATAAAGGATCTAAAGGGTCCTGTGGTGGCGCAGTGGATTTGACCTTAGCTTGGTAATACGGGACCCAGAGATCGAATCATACTGCAGGAATGCACTGCAGGGACCTTAGTAGTAAAAAAACGTCGTTAATTCTTAAATAAGGATCTAAAGGTTATAACAATTTTGTGATTTTTGAAATTTTGTTCTTATTAAAATGAAGAAGGCGTAAATAAACTGAAATAATTAATAAAATAAAAAAATATAAATAACAATTATAAAAATTAATGATAATTAAATATTGAAAATATATAAATAATAAATTAAGAAATAATTAAAAAACAAACTAGTAATTAATTAATAAATGGAGAATAATATTGTTAACAAATGTTTTTTTAATGTTGCTTGAAAATTCATTGTGAGGCTGTGGGGGGAGGGGGGAGGCTAATCAAGATTTTGCACCAGATCAAAAGAGACTAGAACCATGACTGATCAATCACTCTATCGCAATAATGTGGAATAGGAGCTATATCACTTTGTAGTAACAACATATGACTGCTATATAGTATCTTTAGAAGTGAGCAATAATTGTGTATGTGCGTATTTATTAATGTATTTATTTTTCTCGAAAACAAATCCATATTTTTTCGGTAAAATTGGCATACTAGAATATTCTGGCCTAAAAAAAAACGACCTAGATACGTCAGAAGTTTGAGAAAATTTGTTAAGAGCCTTAATTTTTGAAAAAAAATATTTATGTGAGTGACGGAATTTTTTTACATCAGTATTGCAATGACGTCGTCAAACTTTTCACACCTGGGTGGAAAAATTTAAGATTTTCAAGCATGGAAAAGAATACATTAAATTGGTTAAAGAGCAAAAAACAGACATTTGGAAAAATATTTCAATATATTTTGACAAGGGATTACAACAATTCGAAAAAACAAAAGTTTGAAGCTTAGTAAAGATCTGACTTGATTCAATAATCAAATATCTTTGAAAAGACATTAAATTGGATAAAGAGCCAAAAATATTTGTATATATTTTAACAGGAAATTACAACAATCCAAAAACATTAAAATACCAAAATGGCACTTGTGACGAGGCAAGAAGAGTTAAGACCCAAAAGCTCATATGGTATGAGCTCTAGCAAAAGTCTTAGCAAAATTCTAACAAAATTCGAATCAATAGATTGATTTAAAAGGAAAATCAGAGGCTTAATGCCAGTCAGGATTTAAAATAAGACCTCTGAGTCACGATGCCCTTCTAAATATCAAAATTTATTCAGATCCGATCACCCACTCGTAAGTTACAAATACCTATTTTTTCTAATTTTTCCTCTCCCTTTAATTCCCCCCCCCCCCCATCAGATGGTCGAATCTAGGAAAACGACTTTATCAAGTCAGTTTGTGCAGTTCCCTGACACACCTACCAATTTTCATCGTCCTAGCACGTCCAGAAGCACCAAACTCGCCAAATCCCTTAACCTGTCCCCCCAACTCCCCCAAAGAGAGCGAATCCAGTACGGTCACGTCAATCACGTATCAAGGACATTTGCTTATTCTATCCACCAAGCTTCATCCCGGTTCCTCCACTCCAAGTGCTTTCCTAGATTTCCCCCTCCAACTCTCCCCAATGTCAAAAGATCTGGTCGGGAGTTGAAATAAGAGCTCTGAGACACGAATTCCTTCTAAATATCAAATTTCAGTAAACCCCCCCCCCCCCCAATGTCACAGGATTTGGTCGGAATTTAAAATTAGAGCTTTAAAGCACATGATCCTTCTAAATATCAAATTTCATTAGGATCTAGTCAACCTTTCGTAAGTTAAAAATACCTCAATTTTCAAAATTACCCCCCCCCTCCCCAAAACTCCACCAAAAAGAACAGATCTGGTCGGTTATGTCAGTCACGTATCTTAGACAGGTTTTTATTCTTCCCATCGAGTTTCATCCTGATCTCTCCGCTTTAAGTATTTTCTAAGATTTCCGGTCCCCCCCCCCCACTGCCCTCCCCCCAATGACGCTGGATCCAGTTGAGATTTAAACTAAGAAATCTGAGTTACGAGGTTCTTCTAAATATGAAGTTTCATGGAGATCCAATCACTCCTTCGTAAGTTAAAAATACATCTTTTTTCTAATTTTTCATAATTAACCCCCCCCCCCCCAATAGAGCGAATCTGTTACAATTATGTAAATAACGTATCGAAGACTTCTGCTTATTTTCCCACCAAGTTTGATCTCGATCCCTCCAATCAAGGGGTTTTCCGTGATTTTAGGTTCCCCCGCCCCAAACTCACCCCAATGTCACCAGATCTGGTAGGGATTTAAAATAAGAGCTTCGAGACACGATATCCTTCTAAATATCAAGTTTCATTGAGATCCGATCAAACGTTCGTAAGTTAAAAATACCTCATTTTTTCTAAAAAATTTTTTTAATTAATCCCCCCCCCAACTACCCCAAAGAGAGCAGATCCGTTCCAGTTACATCAATCATGCAATTGGATCTGTCTATGTTTTCTCATGGAGAAAAGTCCCAAATTTCCCTTGATGACAAGTGTGTGAATAATTACTAAAAGCCATTGCTACGCCATTTTGAAAGGGAGGGTTATTCAGGAAATCCCTATTCAGTTCCAAATTGATCATTCTGATCTACATTATTCTACTGATTCTTCCTTTGAGAAGATTTCACAGTTTTGAGAATCAAGGATTACAGGAATTATAAGAAGAATTATAGGATAATGAAAATTAAGAGCTAATGATTAAGAATAACAATTTTAAGAATCTCAGAAATTTTAAAATGTCAGATACAATCTCCAGGCATGACAGTTATGAAATATTGACCACCTCAACAATATTTGTAACGACACAGTAACAATCACACAGGCGGTTGGGCGGGGGGGGAGGGGCAATTACCCCGGGCGCAGGAATTTTAAAGGTGAAAAATTTTCAAATAAAGGATCTAAAGGGTCCTGTGGTGGCGCAGTGGATTTGACCTTAGCTTGGTAATACGGGACCCAGAGATCGAATCACACTGCAGGAATGCACTGCAGGGACCTTAGTAGTCAAGAAACGTCGTTAATTCTTAAATAAGGATCTAAAGGTTATAACAATTTTGTGATTTTTGAAATTTTGTTATTATTAAAATAAAGAAGAAGGCGTAAATAAACTAAAATAATTAATAAAATAAAAAAAATATAAATAACAATTATAAAATTAATGATAATTAAATATTAAAAAATTATATAAATAATAAATTAAGAAAAAATTAAAAAACAAAACTAGTAACTAATTAATAAATGGAGAATAATGTTGTTAACAAATGTTTTTTTAATGTTGCTTGAAAATTCATTGTGAGGCTGTGGGGGGAGGGGGGAGGCTAATCAAGATTTTGCACCAGATCAAAAGAGACTAGAACACGACTGATCAATCACTCTATCGCAATAATGTGGAATAGGAGCTATATCACTTTGTAGTAACAACAAATGACTACTATATACTATCTTTAGAAGTGAGCAATAATTGTGTATGTGCGTATTTATTAATGTATTTATTTTCTCGAATACAGATCCATATTTTTTCGGTAAAATTGGCATACTAGAATATTCTGGGCCTAAAAAAAACGATCTAGATACGTCAGAAGTTTGAGAAAATTTGTTAAGAGCCTTAATTTTTGAAAAAAAAAATATTTATGTGAGTGACGGAATTTTTTTAACATCAGTATTGCAATGACGGTCGTCAAACTTTTCACACCTGGGTGGAAAAATTTAAGATTTTCAAGCATGGAAAAGAATACATTAAATTGGTTAAAGAGCAAAAAACAGACATTTTGAAAAATATTTCAATATATTTTGACAAGGGATTACAACAATTCGAAAAAACAAAAGTTTGAAGCTTAGTAGAGATCTGACCTTGATTCAATAATCAAATATCTTTGAAAACACATTTAATTGGATAAAGAGCCAAAAACATTTGTATATATTTTAACAGGAAATTACAAAAATCCAAAAACATTAAAATACCAAAATGGCACTTGTGACGAGGCAGAAGAGTTAAGAGCCAAGAGCTCATATGGTATGAGCTGTAGCAAAATTCTTAGCAAAATTCTAACAAAATTCGAATCAATAGATTGATTTAAAAGGAAAATCAGAGGCTTAATGCCAGTCAGGATTTAAAATAAGAGCTCTGAGTCACGATGCCCTTCTAAATATCAAAATTTATTCAGATCCGATCACCCACCTCGTAAGTAACAAATACCTATTTTTCTAATTTTTCCTCTCCCTTTAACCCCCCCCCCCAATCAGATGGTCGAATCTAGGAAAACGACTTTATCAAGTCAGTTTGTGCAGTTCCCTGACACACCTACCAATTTTCATCGTCCTAGCACGTCCAGAAGCACCAAACTCGCCAAATCCTGAGCCTGTCCCCCCAACTCCCCCAAAGAGAACGAATCCAGTACGGTCACGTCAATCACGTATCAAGGACATTTGCTTATTCTATCCACCAAGCTTCATCCCGGTTCCTCCACTCCAAGTGTTTTCCTAGATTTCCCCCTCCAACTCCCCCAATGTCAAAAGATCTGGTCGGGAGTTGAAATAAGAGCTCTGAGACACGAATTCCTTCTAAATATCAAATTTCAGTAAGCCTCCCCCCCCCCAATGTCAAAGGATTTGGTCGGAATTTAAAATTAGAGCTTTAAAGCACATGATCCTTCTAAATATCAAATTTCATTAGGATCTAGTCACCCTTTCGTAAGTTACAAATACCTCAATTTCAAAATTACCCCCCCCCCCTCCCAAAACTCCACCAAAAAGAACAGATCTGGTCGGTTATGTCAGTCACGTATCTTAGACAGGTTTTTATTCTTCCCATCGAGTTTCATCCTGATCTCTCCACTCTAAGTATTTTCTAAAATTTCCGGTCCCCCCCCCACTGCCCTCCCCCCAACGACGCTGGATCCGGTTGAGATTTAAACTAAGAGATCTGAGTTACGAGGTTCTTCTAAATATGAAGTTTCATGAAGATCCAATCACTCCTTCGTAAGTTAAAAATACATCATTTTTTCTAATTTTTCAGAATTAACCCCCCCCCAATAGAGCGAATCTGTTACAATTATGTAAATCACGTATCTAAGACTTCTGCTTATTTTCCCACCAAGTTTCATCTCGATCCCTCCAATCTTGGGCTTTTCCGTGATTTTAGGTTCCCCCGCCCCAAACTCACCCCAATGTCACCAGATCTGGTCGGGATTTAAAATAAGAGCTTCGAGCCACGATATCCTTCTAAATATCAAGTTTCATTGAGATCCGATCAAACGTTCGTAAGTTAAAAATACCTCATTTTTTCTAAAAAAATTTTAATTAACCCCCCCCCCCCCAACTACCCCAAAGAGAGCGGATCCGTTCCAGTTACATCAATCATGCACCTAGGACTTGTGCTTATTTTTCCCACCACGTTTCATCCCGATCCCTCCACTCTAAGTGTTTTCCAAGATTTTAGGTGTCCCCCTCCCAACTCCCCCCCCCCATGTAACCAGATCCAGTCGGAATTTAAAATAAGAGCTCTGAGACACGATATCTTTCCAAACATCAAATTTTATTAAGATCTGATCAGCTCTTGGTAAGTTCAAAATACCTCAATTTTTCTATTTTTTTCAGAATTAACGGGGCCCCCACCCCCAACCCCCAGACGATCAAATCGGGAGAAGGACTATTTCTAATATAATCTGGTCCGGTCCCTGATAGGCCTGTCAAATTTCATCGTCCTAGCTTACCTGGAAGTGCCTAAAGTAGCAAAACCCGGACCGGCAGACAGACCGACAGAATTTATAATTGCTATATTTCAATTGGTTAATACCAACTGCCATAAAAATGTAACTGAAAATCTAAAACACATGAAAAAAAAATATATATATACATATATAAATATATTGAAAAGCTAAAATACATATTTATATTCATTTATTGCATATTACAAATATACACAAGAAAATATGCACACAAATATACCCCAAAACAAGGGTAACTACCTTACTATTTCCAAATCTGTCCAGTGTAAGTAATAAAAAAAATTGTTATATTCGAATATTTGACTATTATTCCTTGCACCGGGCGGGATTGAACCTGAGATCTCTCGGACACGAAGAACCAGAACCCTCCACTACTCCGGCACAAGGTAATAAATAATTTTATTTTGGGACATGATGAAATAAACTAGTTGTAAAAATAGTGTAAACAGGTATGTTCTTGCTATTGTATTGCCTAAAGTTATCACGCCTCGTGATTTTCACTTTTCACCTTTATAACGACATTAAGCCAGCAAAACGAAGCGGGGCTATCCAGAAATTACAGTAGATTTGCAGTTTACGACACAATTTAGCTAGGATAAAACTGCATACCTCTCTTGATTTCATAGTTCAATAATTGTTCCAGGGACAAATTCCATCTTATTCCTTAATAGGGCCCCAAAGGTAAAACGGTACATAGTTGCCTATAAAAATAATGTTAAAAAAAATGTCTAGTGAAAAAAAAATATAATTTGCAGCAGATTCAGGAAAGGTAATTATTATTTTCCTTAGACTTAATAATAAAACATTATGAAGAAAACAAATTTCCAGAACTCTATCCAAAGAGCCTGAAACCACATAGAAATGGCACGACAACAAAACTGACGTCATTATTGAAAGGTTTCAAGCTCTTTTTAATCTTTTTGCAAATTCCCATTCAAAATAGCATTTTCCTATTAAGACTAAGGAAAGTAAATGATTACCTTTCCTTAATCAGCCGCAAACTGGCAATTATTCCTCACAAGTCAGTTTATTTAGAAACATACTTTTAAACTTTTTGGGACTACGGGCTGTTTTGAGTCCTCTTAGCCATTTCAGCCTGGGCATAATTTACTATGAGGCAGAGAGGGTTAACTACCACCGTCTGACCTCAGTTTGCCCCTCCTCCAGACCCCAGTTTGCCTCCTCCCCGGCTGAAATTTATTTGCTCCAAAGATCTTGTCAAAACTAAGATAAGCCCGGATAGTTCAAGCATTCACAGAGAAGGGTCAGTTTTCTCTAGTACATCTTTAGCTTTTTGTGGCTATATGGCTAATTGTTTTTCAGTTTTCAAAGTCATTTTCACTTGATTTGGGAAAATTGGTTCCAACTTCCCCCCCCCCAAGGATTTTGACAAAATTACGGTGCTACCTTTAAGGGCTCAAAACGGAATTTGTCCCATGAGCGAATATTGTACTATGAAACAGCAGAGAAAATGGCATAAAGTGGAATCCCAGATTGAAAAAAGGGGCTATAGAGAAACTATTTAAGAAGGGTAGAACTGCTGATTGTAAGAACTGGCGAGGAATCACTCTACAGTCTGCAGGAAGCAAAGTCCTCTGTCAAGTACTTTTGAATCGCAAGCACACGAAATTTGACGACATACTCGTCAAAGAGATGAACAGCATGCTTTCCGACCAAGCAGGTTATATGCTGAATCCAGCTTTAATCAAACAAAAGGATAAAATCCAACTTTAATCCAACAAATGGATAAAATCCAACTTTAATCTAACAAAAGGATAAGATCCAACTTTAATTCAACAAAAGGATAAAATCCAACTTTTAATCCGACAAAAGGATAAAATCCGACTTTAATCCAACAAAAGGATAAAAACCAACTTTAATCCAGCAAAAGGATAAAATCAAACAAAAGCAAAAAATTCACTTCAATCTAACAAAAGGAGAAAATTCAACTTTCGTCCAATTTGTCTTTCAATTTCCTCTAGAGAACAGCAAAAACCACAAAAGTTTCAGCTTTACATCTCTTACAAAGAACAATAATAACTATGGAGGATCAACATTCAGGAGTAGCCTACGTAAAATTCCTGCATGTACATAACATATGTTGACGTCGCTTATATGTGCAACTTATAAATCGTTGCTGTCACATTTAAAACACCTTTTTGAAACATCCTCATTTCTGAAATAATGAATGAATGAATGAATGAATGACTGTATTTAAAGCCATTTTTCAGGCCGTATACATACATATATAACAACAAGCAAACTAAATTATGTAACAATCGACTTTCGAATAACAAGACCCTTCCGGACAAAATTTGCCACGGCTACTATATTTATTTTCGACGTCGACTTCAAAGTTTCAAGAAGGGGCTCACAACCACCCACCCCAAGAAAGCTCCCTCTTAGCTCATTTAGCCCCTGACACCTGAAAAGAAAATGGTCTAGCCCATCAAGATCACCGCAAATTGGGCAAGTATACCGCATTTCCGGGTGACACCTATTTTTCCAAATGCTGTGACGAGGGAGACACTTTGCTCGCACCTGCATCCATGACCTCAGGGATTATTTTGGAATCCCTAATTTAAAATATAGCTCTTCGCCATAATTTTCTTTCACCTTATAGTAAGAACTTAAGCTTTCCGACTGGCTAAGGTCATTCCACCATTTCTGAATTTCTTGGTCTTCCAGCCTTGTTTGGATCTCTGACAGAAAGGCTTTTTGATCCGAGATTGGACCCTCTCCTCCATTCCATGCATACGATAGACCTGTGCTGTCCAGTAGTTTTTTGACATGGAAGGGCCATGACGATTTTTGTCCCAAGGTAAGTAATTCATCATACGCTGCTCTGATGAGTCTTAAGGAGGGACATTGCAGCATTTTCAGCCAAAACTTAATTAATTGGATCTGTCTATGTTTTCTCATGGAGAAAAGTCCCAAATTTCCCTTGATGACAAGTGTGTGAATAATTACTAAAAGCCATTGCTACGCCATTTTGAAAGGGAGGGTTATTCAGGAAATCCCTATTCAGTTCCAAATTGATCATTCTGATCTACATTATTCTACTGATTCTTCCTTTGAGAAGATTTCACAGTTTTGAGAATCAAGGATTACAGGAATTATAAGAAGAATTATAGGATAATGAAAATTAAGAGCTAATGATTAAGAATAACAATTTTAAGAATCTCAGAAATTTTAAAATGTCAGATACAATATCCAGGCATGACAGTTATGAAATATTGACCACCTCAACAATATTTGTCACGACACAGTAACAATCACACAGGCGGTTGGGCGGGGGGGGGAGTGGTGGCGCAGTGGATTTGACCTTAGCTTGGTAATACGGGACCCAGAGATCGAATCACACTGCAGGAATGCACTACAGGGACCTTAGTAGTCAAGAAACGTCGTTAATTCTTAAATAAGGATCTAAAGGTTATAACAATTTTGTGATTTTTGAAATTTTGTTCTTATTAAAATAAAGAAGAAGGCGTAAATAAACTAAAATAATTAATAAAATAAAAAAAATATAAATAACAATTATAAAAATTAATGATAATTAAATATTGAAAATATATAAATAATAAATTAAGAAAAAATTAAAAAACAAACTAGTAACTAATTAATAAATGCCACCTGGGTGGAAAAATTTAAGATTTTCAAGCATGGAAAAGAATACATTAAATTGGTTAAAGAGCAAAAAACAGACATTTGGAAAAATATTTCAATATATTTTGACAAGGGATTACAACAATTCGAAAAAACAAAAGTTTGAAGCTTAGTAGAGATCTGACTTGATTCAATAATCCAATATCTTTGAAAAGACATTAAATTGGATAAAGAGCCAAAAACATTTGTATACATTTTAACAGGAAATTACAAAAATCCAAAAACATTAAAATACCAAAATGGCACTTGTGACGAGGCAAGAAGAGTTAAGAGCCAAGAGCTCATATGGTATGAGCTGTAGCAAAATTCTTAGCAAAATTCTAACAAAATTCGAATCAGTAGATTGATTTAAAAGGAAAATCAGAGGCTTAATGCCAGTCAGGATTTAAAATAAGAGCTCTGAGTCACGATGCCCTTCTAAATATCAAAATTTATTCAGATCCGATCACCCACTCGTAAGTAACAAATAACTATTTTTTCTAATTTTTCCTCTCCCTTTAACCCCCCTCCCATCAGATGGTCGAATCTAGGAAAACGACTTTATCAAGTCAGTTTGTGCAGTTCCCTGACACACCTACCAATTTTCATCGTCCTAGCACGTCCAGAAGCACCAAACTCGCCAAATCCCTGAGCCTGTCCCCCCAACTCCCCCAAAGAGAGCGAATCCAGTACGGTCACGTCAATCACGTATCAAGGACATTTGCTTATTCTATCCACCAAGCTTCATCCCGGTTCCTCCACTCCAAGTGTTTTCCTAGATTTCCCCCTCCAACTCTCCCCAATGTCAAAAGATCTGGTCGGGAGTTGAAATAAGAGCTCTGAGACACGAATTCCTTCTAAATATCAAATTTCAGTAAGACTCCCCCCCCCCCCCAATGTCACAGGATTTGGTCGGAATTTAAAATTAGAGCTTTAAAGCACATGATCCTTCTAAATATCAAATTTCATTAGGATCTAGTCACCCTTTCGTAAGTTACAAATACCTCAATTTTCAAAATTACCCCCCCCCCCTCCCCAAAACTCCACCAAAAAGAACAGATCTGGTCGGTTATGTCAGTCACGTATCTTAGACAGGTTTTTATTCTTCCCATCGAGTTTCATCCTGATCTCTCCACTCTAAGTATTTTCTAAGATTTCCGGTCCCCCCCCCACTGCCCTCCCCCCAACGACGCTGGATCCGGTTGAGATTTAAACTAAGAGATCTGAGTTACGAGGTTCTTCTAAATATGAAGTTTCATGAAGATCCAATCACTCCTTCGTAAGTTAAAAATACATCATTTTTTCTAATTTTTCAGAATTAACCCCCCCCCCCCCCAATAGAGCGAATCTGTTACAATTATGTAAATCACGTATCTAAGACTTCTGCTTATTTTCCCACCAAGTTTCATCTCGATCCCTCCAATCTTTGGCTTTTCCGTGATTTTAGGTTCCCCCGCCCCAAACTCACCCCAATGTCACCAGATCTGGTCGGGATTTAAAATAAGAGCTTCGAGCCACGATATCCTTCTAAATATCAAGTTTCATTGAGATCCGATCAAACGTTCGTAAGTTAAAAATACCTCATTTTTTCTAAAAAATTTTAATTAACCCCCCCCCCCCCCCCAACTACCCCAAAGAGAGCGGATCCGTTCCAGTTACATCAATCATGCACCTAGGACTTGTGCTTATTTTTCCCACCACGTTTCATCCCGATCCCTCCACTCTAAGTGTTTTCCAAGATTTTAGGTGTCCCCCTCCCAACTCCCCCCCCCCATGTAACCAGATCCAGTCGGAATTTAAAATAAGAGCTCTGAGACACGATATCTTTCCAAACATCAAATTTTATTAGGATCTGATCAGCTCTTGGTAAGTTCAAAATACCTCAATTTTTCTATTTTTTTCAGAATAAACGGGGCCCCCACCCCCAACCCCCAGACGATCAAATCGGGAGAAGGACTATTTCTAATATAATCTGGTCCGGTCCCTGATAGGCCTGTCAAATTTCATCGTCCTAGCTTACCTGGAAGTGCCTAAAGTAGCAAAACCGGGACCGGCAGACAGACCGACAGAATTTATAATTGCTATATTTCAATTGGTTAATACCAACTGCCATAAAAATGTAACTGAAAATCTAAAACACATGAAAAAAAATATATATATACATATATAAATATATTGAAAAGCTAAAATACATATTTATATTCATTTATTGCATATTACAAATATACACAAGAAAATATGCACACAAATATACCCCAAAACAAGGGTAACTACCTTACTATTTCCAAATCTGTCCAGTGTAAGTAATAAAAAAAATTGTTATATTGGAATAATTGACCATAATTCCTTGCACCGGGCGGGATTGAACCTGAGATCTCTCGAACACGAAGAACCAGAACCCTCCACTACTCCGGCACAAGGTAATAAATAATTTTATTTTGGGACATGATGAAATAAACTAGTTGTAAAAATAGTGTAAACAGGTATGTTCTTGCTATTGCATTGCCTACAGTTATCACGCCTCGTGATTTTCACTTTTCACCTTTATAACGACATTAAGCCAGCAAAACGAAGCGGGGCTATCCAGAAATTACAGTAGATTTGCAGTTTACGACACAATTTAGCTAGGATAAAAGTGCATACCTCTCTTGATTTCATAGTTCAAAAATTGTTCCAGGGACAAATTCCATCTTATTCCTTAATAGGGCCCCAAAGGTAAAACGGTACATAGTTGCCTATAAAAATAATGTTAAAAAAAATGTCTAGTGAAAAAAAAATATAATTTGCAGCAGATTCAGGAAAGATAATTATTATTTTCCTTAGACTTAATAATAAAACATTATGAAGAAAACAAATTTCCAGAACTCTATCGAAAGAGCCTGAAACCACATAGAAATGGCACGACAACAAAACTGACGTCATTATTGAAAGGTTTCAAGCTCTTTTTAATCTTTTTGCAAATTCCCATTCAAAATAGCATTTTCCTATTAAGACTAAGGAAAGTAAATGATTACCTTTCCTTAATCAGCCGCAAACTGGCAATTATTCCTCACAAGTCAGTTTATTTAGAAACATACTTTTAAACTTTTTGGGACTACGGGCTGTTTTGAGTCCTCTTAGCCATTTCAGCCTGGGCATAATTTACTATGAGGCAGAGACGGTTAACTTCCACCGTCTGACCTCAGTTTGCCCCTCCTCCAGACCCCAGTTTGCCTCCTCCCCGGCTGAAATTTATTTGCTCCAAAGATCTTGTCAAAACTAAGATAAGCCCGGATAGTTCAAGCATTCACAGAAAAGGGTCAGTTTTCTCTAGTACATCTTTAGCTTTTTGTGGCTATATGGCTAATTGTTTTTCAGTTTTCAAGTCATTTTCACTTGATTTGGGAAAATTGGTTCAACTTCACCCCCCCCCCCAAGGATTTTGACAAAATTACAGTGCTACCTTTAAGGGCTCAAAACGGAATTTGTCCCATGAGCGAATATTGTACTATGAAACAGCAGAAAAAATGGCATAAAGTGGAATCCCAGATTGAAAAAAGGGGTTATAGAGAAACTATTTAAGAAGGGTAGAACTGCTGATTGTAACAACTGGCGAGGAATCACTCTACAGTCTGCAGGAAGCAAAGTCCTCAGTCAAGTACTTTTGAATCGCAAGCACACGAAATTTGACGACATACTCAGAGATGAACAGCATGCTTTCCGACCAAGCAGGTTATATGCTGAATCCAGCTTTAATCAAACAAAAGGATAAAATCCAACTTTAATCCAACAAATGGATAAAATCCAACTTTAATCTAACAAAAGGATAAGATCCAACTTTAATTCAACAAAAGGATAAAATCCAACTTTTAATCCGACAAAAGGATAAAATCCGACTTTAATCCAACAAAAGGATAAAAACCAACTTTAATCCAGCAAAAGGATAAAATCAAACAAAAGCAAAAAATTCACTTTAATCTAACAGAAGGAGAAAATAAACTTTCGTCCAATTTGTCTTTCAATTTCCTCTAGAGAACAGCAAAAACCACAAAAGTTTCAGCTTTACATCTCTTACAAAGAACAATAATAACTATGGAGGATCAACATTCAGGAGTAGCCTACGTAAAATTCCTGCATGTACATAACATATGTTGACGTCGCTTATATGTGCAACTTATAAATCGTTGCTGTCACATTTAAAACACCTTTTTGAAACATCCTCATTTCTGAAATAATGAATGAATGAATGAATGAATGACTGTATTTAAAGCCATTTTTCAGGCCGTATACATACATATATAACAACAAGCAAACTAAATTATGTAACAATCGACTTTCGAATAACAAGACCCTTCCGGACAAAATTTGCCACGGCTACTATATTTATTTTCGACGTCGACTTCAAAGTTTCAAGAAGGGGCTCACAACCACCCACCCCAAGAAAGCTCCCTCTTAGCTCATTTAGCCCCTGAAACCTGAAAAGAAAATGGTCTAGCCCATCAAGATCACCGCAAATTGGGCAAGTATACCGCATTTCCGGGTGACACCTATTTTTCCAAATGCTGTGACGAGGGAGACAGTTTGCTCGCACCTGCATCCATGACCTCAGGGATTATTTTGGAATCCCTAATTTAAAATATAGCTCTTCGCCATAATTTTCTTTCACCTTATAGTAAGAACTTAAGCTTTCCGACTGGCTAAGGTCATTTGACCATTTCTGAATTTCTTGGTCTTCCAGCCTTGATTGGATCTCTGACAGAAAGGCTTTTTGATCCGAGATTGGACCCTCTCCTCCATTCCATGCATACGATAGACCTGTGCTGTCCAGTAGTTTTTTGACATGGAAGGGCCATGACGATTTTTGTCCCAAGGTAAGTAATTCATCATACGCTGCTCTGATGAGTCTTAAGGAGGGACATTGCAGCATTTTCAGCCAAAACTGTTTTCTGTCTATGTTTTCTCATGGAGAAAAGTCCCAAATTTCCCTTGATGACAAGTGTGTGAATAATTACTAAAAGCCATTGCTACGCCATTTTGAAAGGGAGGGTTATTCAGGAAATCCCTATTCAGTTCCAAATTGATCATTCTGATCTACATTATTCTACTGATTCTTCCTTTGAGAAGATTTCACAGTTTTGAGAATCAAGGATTACAGGAATTATAAGAAGAATTATAGGATTTTGAAAATTAAGAGCTAATGATTAAGAATAACAATTTTAAGAATCTCAGAAATTTTTAAATGTCAGATACAATCTCCAGGCTTGACAGTTATGAAATATTGACCACCTCAACAATATTTGTCACGACACAGTAACAATCACACAGGCGGTTGGGCGGGGGGGGGGAGGGGCAATTACCCCGGGCGCAGGAATTTTAAAGGTGAAAAATTTTCAAATAAAGGATCTAAAGGGTCCTGTGGTGGCGCAGTGGATTTGACCTTAGCTTGGTAATACGGGACCCAGAGATCGAATCACACTGCAGGAATGCACTGCAGGGACCTTAGTAGTCAAGAAACGTCGTTAATTCTTAAATAAGGATCTAAAGGTTATAACAATTTTGTGATTTTTGAAATTTTGTTCTTATTAAAATAAAGAAGAAGGCGTAAATAAACTAAAATAATTAATAAAATAAAAAAAATATAAATAACAATTATAAAAATTAATGATAATTAAATATTGAAAATATATAAATAATAAATTAAGAAAAAATTAAAAAACAAACTAGTAATTAATTAATAAATGGAGAATAATATTGTTAACAAATTTTTTTTAATGTTGCTTGAAAATTCATTGTGAGGCTGTGGGGGGAGGGGGGAGGCTAATCAAGATTTTGCACCAGATCAAAAGAGACTAGAACCACGACTGATCAATCACTCTATCGCAATAATGTGGAATAGGAGCTATATCACTTTGTAGTAACAACATATGACTACTATATACTATCTTTAGAAGTGAGCAATAATTGTGTATGTGCGTATTTATTAATGTATTTATTTTTCTCGAAAACAGATCCATATTTTTTCGGTAAAATTGGCATACTAGAATATTCTGGCCTAAAAAAAACGATCTAGATACGTCAGAAGTTTGAGAAAATTTGTTAAGAGCCTTAATTTTTGAAAAAAAAAATATTTATGTGAGTGACGGAATTTTTTTACATCAGTATTGCAATGACGTCGTCAAACTTTTCACACCTGGGTGGAAAAATTTAAGATTTTCAAGCATGGAAAAGAATACATTAAATTGGTTAAAGAGCAAAAAACAGACATTTGGAAAAATATTTCAATAGATTTTGACAAGGGATTACAATTCGAAAAAACAAAAGTTTGAAGCTTAGTAGAGATCTGACTTGATTCAATAATCAAATATCTTTGAAAAGACATTAAATTGGATAAAGAGCCAAAAATATTTGTATATATTTTAACAGGAAATTACAACAATCCAAAAACATTAAAATACCAAAATGGCAATTGTGACGAGGCAAGAAGAGTTAAGAGCCAAGAGCTCATATGGTATGAGCTGTAGCAAAATTCTTAGCAAAATTCTAACAAAATTCGAATCAGTAGATTGATTTAAAAGGAAAATCAGAGGCTTAATGCCAGTCAGGATTTAAAATAAGAGCTCTGAGTCACGATGCCCTTCTAAATATCAAAATTTATTCAGATCCGATCACCCACTCGTAAGTTACAAATACCTATTTTTTCTAATTTTTCCTCTCCCTTTAACCCCCCCCCCCCATCAGATGGTCGAATCTAGGAAAACGACTTTATCAAGTCAGTTTGTGCAGTTCCCTGACACACCTACCAATTTTCATCGTCCTAGCACGTCCAGAAGCACCAAACTCGCCAAATCCCTGAACCTGTCCCCCCAACTCCCCCAAAGAGAGCGAATCCAGTATGGTCACGTCAATCACTTATCAAGGACCTTTGCTTATTCTATCCACCAAGCCTCATCCCGGTTCCTCCACTCCAAGTGTTTTCCTAGATTTCCCCCTCCAACTCTCCCCAATGTCAAAAGATCTGGTCGGGAGTTGAAATAAGAGCTCTGAGACACGAATTCCTTCTAAATATCAAATTTCAGTGACTCACCCCCCCCCCCCCCAATGTCACAGGATTTGGTCGGAATTTAAAATTAGAGCTTTAAAGCACATGATCCTTCTAAATATCAAATTTCATTAGGATCTAGTCACCCTTTCGTAAGTTACAAATACCTCAATTTTCAAATTTACCCCCCCCCCCTCCCCAAAACTCCACCAAAAAGAACAGATCTGGTCGGTTATGCCAGTCACGTATCTTAGACAGGTTTTTATTCTTCCCATCGAGTTTCATCCTGATCCCTCCGCTTTAAGTATTTTCTAAGATTTCCGGTCCCCCCCCCTCTGCCCTCCCCCCAATGACGCTGGATCCGGTTGAGATTTAAACTAAGAGATCTGAGTTACGAGGTTCTTCTAAATATGAAGTTTCATGAAGATCCAATCACTCCTTCGTAAGTTAAAAATACATCATTTTTTCTAATTTTTCAGAATTAACCCCCCCCCCCAATAGAGCGAATCTGTTACAATTATGTAAATCACGTATCTAAGACTTCTGCTTATTTTCCCACCAAGTTTCATCTCGATCCCTCCAATCTAGGGGTTTTCCGTGATTTTAGGTGTCCCCCTCCCAACTCCCCCCCCCCCATGTAACCAGATCCGGTCAGAATTTAAAATAAGAGCTCTGAGACACGATATCTTTCCAAACATCAAATTTTATTAAGATCTGATCAACTGTTGGTAAGTTCAAAATACCTCAATTTTTCTATTTTTTTCAGAATTAACGGGGCCCCCACCCCCCAACCCCCAGACGATCAAATCGGGAGAAGGACTATTTCTAATATAATCTGGTCCGGTCCCTGATACGCCTGTCAAATTTCATCGTCGTAGCTTACCTGGAAGTGCCTAAAGTAGCAAAACCGGGACCGGCAGACAGACCGACAGAATTTATAATTGCTATATGTCAATTGGTTAATACCAAGTGCCATAAAAATGTAACTGAAAATCTAAAACACATGAAAAAAAATATATATATACATATATAAATATATTGAAAAGCTAATACATATTTATATTCATTTATTGCATATTACAAATATACACAAGAAAATATGCACACAAATATACCCCAAAACAAGGGTAACTACCTTACTATTTCCAAATCTGTCCAGTATAAGTAATAAAAAAAATTGTTATATTGGAATAATTGACCATAATTCCTTGCACCGGGCGGGATTGAACCTGAGATCTCTCGGACACGAACAACCAGAACCCTCCACTACTCCGGCACAAGGTAATAAATAATTTTATTTTGGGACATGATGAAATAAACTAGTTGTAAAAATAGTGTAAACAGGTATGTTCTTGCTATTGTATTGCCTACAGTTATCACGCCTCGTGATTTTCACTTTTCACCTTTATAACGACATTAAGCCAGCAAAACGAAGCGGGGCTATCCAGAAATTACAGTAGATTTGCAGTTTACGACACAATTTAGCTAGGATAAAAGTGCATACCTCTCTTGATTTCATAGTTCAATAATTGTTCCAGGGACAAATTCCATCTTATTCCTTAATAGGGCCCCAAAGGTAAAACGGTACATAGTTGCCTATAAAAATAATGTTAAAAAAAATGTCTAGTGAAAAAAAAAAATATAATTTGCAGCAGATTCAGGAAAGGTAATTATTATTTTCCTTAGACTTATAATAAAACATTATGAAGAAAACAAATTTCCAGAACTCTATCGAAAGAGCCTGAAACCACATAGAAATGGCACGACAACAAAACTGACGTCATTATTGAAAGGTTTCAAGCTCTTTTTAATCTTTTTGCAAATTCCCATTCAAAATAGCATTTTCCTATTAAGACTAAGGAAAGTAAATGATTACCTTTCCTTAATCAGCCGCAAACTGGCAATTATTCCTCACAAGTCAGTTTATTTAGAAACATACTTTTAAACTTTTTGGGACTACGGGCTGTTTTGAGTCCTCTTAGCCATTTCAGCCTGGGCATAATTTACTATGAGGCAGAGAGGGTTAACTACCACCGTCTGACCTCAGTTTGCCCCTCCTCCAGACCCCAGTTTGCCTCCTCCCCGGCTGAAATTTATTTGCTCCAAAGATCTTGTCAAAACTAAGATAAGCCCGGATAGTTCAAGCATTCACAGAAAAGGGTCAGTTTTCTCTAGTACATCTTTAGCTTTTTGTGGCTATATGGCTAATTGTTTTTCAGTTTTCAAAGTCATTTTCACTTGATTTGGGAAAATTGGTTCCAACTTCACCCCCCCCCCCCCCCCCCCAAGGATTTTGACAAAATTACGGCGCTACCTTTAAGGGCTCAAAACGGAATTTGTCCCATGAGCGAATATTGTACTATGAAACAGCAGAGAAAATGGCATAAAGTGAAATCCCAGATTGAAAAAAGGGGTTATAGAGAAACTATTTAAGAAGGGTAGAACTGCTGATTGTAAGAACTGGCGAGGAATCACTCTACAGTCTGCAGGAAGCAAAGTCCTCTGTCAAGTACTTTTGAATCGCAAGCACACGAAATTTGACGACATACTCAGAGATGAACAGCATGCTTTCCGACCAAGCAGGTTATATGCTGAATCCAGCTTTAATCAAACAAAAGGATAAAATCCAACTTTAATCCAACAAATGGATAAAATCCAACTTTAATCTAACAAAAGGATAAGATCCAACTTTAATTCAACAAAAGGATAAAATCCAACTTTTAATCCGACAAAAGGATAAAATCAAACAAAAGCAAAAAATTCACTTTAATCTAACAAAAGGAGAAAATTCAACTTTCGTCCAATTTGTCTTTCAATTTCCTCTAGAGAACGGCAAAAACCACAAAAGTTTCAGCTTTACATCTCTTACAAAGAACAATAATAACTATGGAGGATCAACATTCAGGAGTAACCTACGTAAAATTCCTGCATGTACATAACATATGTTGACGTCGCTTATAGGTGCAACTTATAAATCGTTGCTGTCACATTTAAAACACCTTTTTGAAACATCCTCATTTCTGAAATAATGAATGAATGAATAAATGAATGACTGTATTTAAAGCCATTTTTCAGGCCGTATACATACATATATAACAACAAACAAACTAAATTATGTAACAATCGACTTTCGAATAACAAGACCCTTCCGGACAAAATTTGCCACGGCTACTATATTTATTTTCGACGTCGACTTTAAAGTTTCAAGAAGGGGCTCACAACCACCCACCCCAAGAAAGCTCCCTCTTAGCTCATTTAGCCCCTGACACCTGAAAAGAAAATGGTCTAGCCCATCAAGATCACCGCAAATTGGGCAAGTATACCGCATTTCCGGGTGACACCTATTTTTCCAAATGCTGTGACGAGGGAGACAGTTTGCTCGCACCTGCATCCAAGACCTCAGGGAATATTTTGGAATCCCTAATTTAAAATATAGCTCTTCGCCATAATTTTCTTTCACCTTATAGTAAGAACTTAAGCTTTCCGACTGGCTAAGGTCATTCCACCATTTCTGAATTTCTTGGTCTTCCAGCCTTGTTTGGATCTCTGACAGAAAGGCTTTTTGATCTGAGATTGGACCCTATCCTCCATTCCATGCATACGATAGACCTGTGCTGTCCAGTAGTTTTTTGACATGGAAGGGCCATGACGATTTTTGTCCCAAGGTAAGTAATTCATCATACGCTGCTCTGATGAGTCTTAAGGAGGGACATTGCAGCATTTTCAGCCAAAACTTAATTAATTGGATCTGTCTATGTTTTCTCATGGAGAAAAGTCCCAAATTTCCCTTGATGACAAGTGTGTGAATAATTACTAAAAGCCATTGCTACGCCATTTTGAAAGGGAGGGTTATTCAGGAAATCCCTATTCAGTTCCAAATTGATCATTCTGATCTACATTATTCTACTTATTCTTCCTTTGAGAAGATTTCACAGTTTTGAGAATCAAGGATTACAGGAATTATAAGAAGAATTATAGGATAATGAAAATTAAGAGCTAATGATTAAGAATAACAATTTTAAGAATCTCAGAAATTTTAAAATGTCAGATACAATCTCCAGGCATGACAGTTATGAAATATTGCCCACCTCAACAATATTTGTCACGACACAGTAACAATCACACAGGCGGTTGGGCGGGGGGGGAGTGGTGGCGCAGTGGATTTGACCTTAGCTTGGTAATACGGGACCCAGAGATCGAATCACACTGCAGGAATGCACTGCAGGGACCTTAGTAGTCAAGAAACGTCGTTAATTCTTAAATAAGGATCTAAAGGTTATAACAATTTTGTGATTTTTGAAATTTTGTTCTTATTAAAATGAAGAAGAAGGCGTAAATAAACTAAAATAATTAATAAAATAAAAAAATATAAATGACAATTATAAAAATTAATGATAATTAAATATTGAAAATATATAAATAATAAATTAAGAAAAAATTAAAAAACAAACTAGTAATTAATTAATAAATGGAGAATAATATTGTTAACAAATGTTTTTTAATGTTGCTTGAAAATTCATTGTGAGGCTGTGGGGGGAGGGGGGAGGCTAATCAAGATTTTGCACCAGATCAAGAGACTAGAACCACGACTGATCAATCACTCTATCGCAATAATGTGGAATAGGAGCTATATCACTTTGTAGTAACAACATATGACTACTATATACTATCTTTAGAAGTGAGCAATAATTGTGTATGTGCGTATTTATTAATGTATTGATTTTTCTCGAAAACAGATCCATATTTTTTCGGTAAAATTGGCATACTAGAATATTCTGGCCTAAAAAAAAAACGATCTAGATATGTCAGAAGTTTGAGAAAATTTGTTAAGAGCCTTAATTTTTGAAAAAAAAATATTTATGTGAGTGACGGAATTTTTTTTACATCAGTATTGCAATGACGTCGTCAAACTTTTCACACCTGGGTGGAAAAATTTAAGATTTTCAAGCATGGAAAAGAATACATTAAATTGGTTAAAGAGCAAAAAACAGACATTTGGAAAAATATTTCAATAGATTTTGACAAGGGATTACAACAATTCGAAAAAACAAAAGTTTGAAGCTTAGTAGAGATCTGACTTGATTCAATAATCAAATATCTTTGAAAAGACATTAAATTGGATAAAGAGCCAAAAATATTTGTATATATTTTAACAGGAAATTACAACAATCCAAAAACACTAAACAATAAAACCAAAAGTTTGAAGCTTAGTGGAAATCGTTGATAGAAATCGGACTTGCTTGAAGAATCAAATATATTTTTGAAAAGACCCCAGCATGATAAGACATTAAATTGTCAAAAGAGCAAAAAACTGGTCATTACAAAAATATTTGTAAATATTTTAACAAGGGATTACAACAATTCAAAAACCCGAAAAAGTTTGAAGCTTATCAGACAAACGGAGTTAGAAATCGGACTTGCTTCGTTAATCAAAAATCCTGAAAAAATACAACATGAAAAGAAATACCAGAATGAAAAACTTATTATATAAAGGTAGACCCAAAATGAAAATTTACAAGTCTTCTAAAAAATCATTAGTTGGAAGAAAAAGAAGTTTTTGTCCCACCACCTGAACAATTAACAAATCTACAACCTGTACCATCATGTAGGCTAACACTAGACTAATAAAGGCAGCTAAAGCAAAGGGCATTGTCATTAAATTCACAATGGGTGAAAATCAGAATCCTGGACCATCAAGTGACTCATAATAAAAAAAAATTATTAGTGTTATAAATGATAATTCGTTGGAGAAAAAAGAAGCTTTTGTCCCACCACCTGAACAAATAACAAATCTGGAGCCAGGCCCATAATGTAAGACTAGACCAATAAGGGTAGCTAAAGCAAAGGACATTGGCAGGATTGTCTGAAGTAATGAAAATCCAAAATGAAGAAGACAGAAAAATGGGATTAGAAGATAAGCGATTGTGAGAACCAAAACGTGTCAAAACTGAGAATGATAGCGATGAGAATTAAATGATGATTGTTTAGGATCACCTGAACTATCAAACGTGTTAAGACCAAGAGATAAGTCCGAGCAAATTAAATTCACAACAGATGAAAATCAACAACCTGGACTATCAAATGAGACAGGACCCAGAGTGCAAAAATTTATAAGTGGTATAAATGATAATTCGTTGGAAGAAAACAAGTTTTTGTCCCACCACCTGAACAATGAAAAAATCTAAAACCTGGAACGTCATGTAAAACTAGACCAATGAGTACATGTAAAACTGGACCAAAAGAGTACAGAAGCTATTAATTAATTTGTTAAACTAAACTAATTCGAACAAAAGACAAAGAGACGGCAGACCCACAACTGCAAATATTTTTGTCACTGGCTGGCAATGAAAACACTACTTTTTTAGAATGATGGTCGCGTTAATTTGCAGGTTTGATGGTTAGAACAGGAAATTCTTCATATTCAATGCAACCGGCAAATGTTATATTGCTTTTGCTTAGGCCCCTATGAGGAATTTTTAACAGATTTTCAAATCACTTTCTATTATTCAATGACGCTGGATTTTAAGACAAAAAAAAGAAAGGCACATCCAGGGAAAAGGATGCAACAGTCACAATTGGTAAATAGTTTTGGCTCTATAGTCAACAATAAATAAATTTCATCACCTAAAGCTTTTTGAATTACTGTAGTTGGTTGTTATGTTGTATCATTTTTAGGCTCAGCATCGATTGCTAGTAATGATTAATCAGGGTCAATAAGATATTCTTAACACTCGTCCCCCTTGCAAAAAAAAATGATAATTCATTAATAGATAATGGAAAACATCTGGGAAGATAGTATGCTACCAGTGAAATTGTAGCCCACCTGTAAAAGGTAAATTGCCTTATATTTCATTTCACAATTTTGAGGATTTTTTTTTCTTAAATTAGGAAAATGGATTTTGACTAGAGACTTGACGTTAGAGGGAACAAAGAGAGTTGAGGAAAATAGTTAAAGGAGAGACTAGGTAAGAGAGAAGAAATGAAAATCCAAAATGAAAAAGGAAGAAAATGAGGTTTGAAGATAAGCGGCAGCGGAGTCAAAGAGTGTCAAAACTGAAAATGATAGTTACGATAATTGGTGGGACACAGGGACGCAACTACAATGGCGCGTAACTAATATGGCGCGTAAATAATATGGCACGTTACGACTTACGCGCGCGGGGGAAGGGGGCTTGGGGGGCGCGAAGCGCCCCACCAACTAGGTGTTGGGGTGGCGCGAATTGCCACCCCAACAGCTAGTATATATAAAAATAAGGTGTATGTGTGTTATGTCAGTCGAGTAACGTCATGTCATCATGTCGTCATGAAGTTAGTTGTCGTCATGTTTGTTATGACGATGACGTCATTAAAGGACGGAAAAAAAGGACATTAAAAGGACATTAAAGGACTTAAAGGACGGAAAAAAGGACATTAAAGGACGTCATTAAAGGACGGATCGTGGACGGAAAAATGTTTAATTGTAAAATGACTGAAGAACCTACAATTAAACATTAACAGTCGAGGAAGCTGCTCAAAGAGTCTATGCCAAAAAACTAGCTGCTGATAGAGAAAGTAAGAAAAGAAAGTGTTCAAAACAGGCTTGCAGCTTCAAGAGATAATGCCAAAAGAAAGCGTGCCGAGGAATCACAAGAGCAACGTGAAAATTATCGCATGGCATTCAGGTACAGCCCAGTCGATGATTATAGTAGATGTGTTCAAATCGGGACTATGTCTAAAATTTGTCCCTACTGCAAGGCCTTGAAATTTAAAGGTGAAACAATGGGAATGTGTTGCGCCTCAGGAAAAGTTAAACTTCCTCAACTGGCTGCACCCCCAGAGCCATTGAAGACTTTGCTTACTGGAACTACGTCAGAATCTAAGCGTTTTTTATCAAAAATCAGAAAATATAACTCATATTTTTAAATGACGTCGTTTGGTGCCCAAATCGAAAATCCAGATCAATTTATGCCTACTTTCAAAGCACGTTGCGAAATTTCTCTCGACGTTGAAAGGACAATCGTTTCCCAATTGAGAGGTACTGGTAAAACGTTTGTGATAAAACTGATTCTAGCATCAATTCGATCAAAAAATGATATAGCGTTGGCAATTGCGTCGTCCGGAATAGCTGCAACGTTGCTGCCTGGTGGAAGAACTCTTCATTCCGCTTTGAAATTGCCTCTGAATTTGCATTCTAACGATGACTCTGGTCAAACATTTCAATTTAAAACCTGCCTTTTCAATTTAAAAGATTGCAATTCCCAATTCGATTAGCATTTGCAATCACCATCAACAAAGCTCAAGGTCAATCATTAGAAAAATGTGGTATAGATCTTAATACTGATTGTTTTTCCCATGGACAATTGTACGTTGCATGTTCGAGGCTCGGTAAACCTGACAATCTATTTATATGCAGCGACAATTAGACAGGGAAGAATGTTGTATATTCGCAAGTTTTACGCAGTTCAATTGTATTGTATCTATCAATCTATCTATCTATCTATATAAAAACGAGTTGTGTGTATGCATGTTTGTTTGTTTGTAAAAAGAGCGTTTGCATATGACGTCATTATAAGTACATAAAGCTTTGTATATGCACAGACAATGGGAAAGCCAAGAATGTTGTATATTCGCAAGTTTACGTAGTTCAAAACACATATATAAATCTATTTATATTCATAGGTGGTACACAGGGACACGGCAGATCCGTTGGAATCATGGGAATGCGAGGAATAAGAACAGCCTCACCCTCAAAAGGCCCTGTCAAGATTGTGGCCTCTATTACGTTTTCCATAGTTTTTTTTTACGGCAAGTCACGTGCCATTGCAAAGCTTTGGTGGGTTGATATTTCTTAACAGTATTATTGGTACGCCTATTTTTAGTTGTAGCACGTGTGGTGGAAACCCTGAAAGATCCACGGAATTTAAAAATTCAGATGGATAAAACCGCCTCATTTGGTTCCAAAACTGTGTCGACTGACTTGTAAAGGACTGCCTGGTCTCGAATCTTGGTCAAAACAATATTGTTGATTTCGTGGACGTCTATATTTTTGGGTGCAAGAATCACTCTTTCACTTAGCCATTTATTTTTATAATTGTTTAGAATATTCGGAAATACTTTTTCAATCAATTCATTTTTGGACGTCACTAAATTACAGAATTCAGCAGGTAGTTGTATACGTCCTGAAATTGAGTCTACTGGGAGCTTTCCGTTTCCAATTGCCAGCAATTGATCTGAAAATGTTTGACCAGAGTCATCGTTTTGCAATCGGACACGCATATTTGTAGTTAATTTTAATGTCTTTACGTGTGCCCATAAATTAGAATTTTTCAGGCAAGCATTCATTTCGTCTGCAGGGGTTGATCTAGGTATTATAGGTAATGTTTGCCTGAAATCTCCCGCAAGCAATATTAATGTGCTGCCAAAGGGTTTCCAATTCCCTCGCAAATCTTTCAAACATTCATCCAGAGCCTCGAGCGACTTTTTGTGTGCCATTGTGCACTCGTCCCAAATAATAAGTTTGCATTGCTGCAATACTTTACCCATCCCAGATGATTTGGAAATATTGCACGTGGGAGTTTCTGTAGAATGCAAATTCAGAGGCAATTTCAAAGAGGAATGAGCAGTTCTTCCACCAGGCAGCAACGTTGCGGCTATTCCGGACGACGCAATTGCCAACGCTATATCATTTTTTGACCGAATTGATGCCAGAATCAGTTTTATCACAAACGTTTTACCAGTACCTCCTGGCGCATCCAAAAAGAAAATTTCTCCAACGTTTTATCGACACAATGCATTATCGTATCATAAATGTATTTTTGTTCCGACGTTAACTTGGAAATGTTATTTTGTACATACGACAATGGATCACTCGTACTGTAACTTTGTTCACGATCCAATTCTACACATGTCGAGACAGCAGCGGTACGATTAGGTGAAGGCATTCCCAAATCCTGAATAGGTTTGTTTGCCATACATACGCACAAATATATATATATATATATATATATATATATATATATATATATATATATATATATATATATATATATATATATATATATAAATAATCTTCTATAATAACTAAAGTGTAGTTATAAATTTATGATGTAAAATCAAAAGTCATATCTGACGTCTCTAACCGTTTTCGATGGAGTATATCTTCGGACATTTTTTATTTATATTTTTCCCATAACTCTGTAGGAGTTGATGGAGAGCAAGTTGTTAGTATGATGCCAAACAATGCACGAATTTTGACTTGGAGTTGACGTTTCGCACGCGTCATTGATGCAGTTATCCCAGTGGTGGTCATTCTCCAATAAATTCAGAGCTTGGCATGCACTACGGTAAGTGTCATGTATAGTACCGTTTACAGTTCTTAAATACTCAAAGGACGTCGGACCGGGTACATTCACCAAAAGCAGGCGTAGAAAGGAGCATCCATGTTGATTGGGGTGAACGGTGTAGAGTCTTGCTATCGTGGTATCTTTGAAGATTGTAGGTTGGCCGTCGACTGACTTACCCTGTTTTCGACGTTCAAATACTTTATTTTTAGTATCCCATGTGTGATACGAAGGCACTTCAGTATACAGCAGTTTTTTTGCAAAATAATCATTTTTGCATAGCGAAAAGAAAGCAGTTAACTTTATATCCGGTGGATTCAGGGCTCCTTGTTGCACGTTGGATTCCGCAAAATAAACACGTTGACCATTCTGTAAATGTACCGCTAAGTGAACAACAGCTGGACTACGTTCATGTATCGGAAATGAAAGAATTCGCCAAACAGCTTCATTACTGCTAATGAATCTTCCAGCCTGATATTGTACGATTTCGTCGATATCTTTGATTTCGGACTACAAGCCAAAAACTGCCATGTCACGCATTACCTTTACGGAGTTACAGGATTCAACGTTTATGTGTGCATTAAATGTTTCTGATAATAATGGGGAATATGGAACAACCCACTGGTTATCTACTTCGATGGTGGTACCGTTACGCTTCTTTATTATTGCTGTTTTACCACCATCTTCAGTAGATCTTCTTCTATGTTGTGGGTAACCATCATTGCCAGTAATTGTGTTGGATACTAAAAGTCGAGGATATTGCTTCGTGCACCTTCCTTTTACTATGTAGTTTATCAGTGATTTCAACTTTTGCCGGAAGACACGGGCCGTAATGTCATGTCTATGAACCGCCGATTGTCCTTGAAGTAAAAGCTGCTGTATCTCGTCCCAAGATTGATTACATGTAAATGTAATAAATAAATCTGGACGACCATAGAGACGAACATACGCAATAGCATCTTGAGCATATTCATGCATATGACGGGGACTGCCAGCATATGACGAAGGTAAAACCGTTAATCTTCCAACGTTTGTGGTATTACCGTCATTTACAGCTGCATCTCGCAAATGAATGTATTGTTCAGAGCGGAGCTTGGTCTGATTCAGACGGATAAATAGCAAACGTTCTGATTCAATTTTTGCATACATATCAACGACGTATTGGTGAAATAATTGACGGCATTTTAAAATTTAATTGTCTTCATCCTGCCGAATCATTAGTCTATAGGAATAATTATGCATTGCACTGCATTTCTTATTCATTTCTTTGTTAGTGGCTGGATTCATCAATTTAATATTAAAGTGATAGCCGTCGGCTCCATCCCAAAAAATGATAGGATATTGTAGGGCATCGCAGCATCGATGAGTTTCAGCAATTCTTACCAACTGAGCGTTTCGCTTATGAAGAATAATATCTCGAGGTAAAAACTGATCACCGACCATAACGATTGCCACTTCGTCGATAGTTGGAGCATTGTATCTACATGTTGGCACATGTTGGCCAGGAGGCGTTTTGTCAGCGGAAATAACAATTTTATGCGTATTAGTAGGCATCAAATCGATGGCTGTTTTGAACAGACGCACTAAATTATTATTTTCGTGGAAAAGATGTTGTAATTGGGAAACGATTGTCCTTTCAACGTTGGGAGAAATGTCGCAACGTGCATTCAATTCAGAATTTCTATCAGTAATGAAGTACAATTGTAAAAATTTATGATTCTCGCCTGAGAATGGTAGAAGGGACCCTGCCCTATGATAAATTTGTCCTTTTACTTTGAAAGTAGGCATAAACTGATCTGGATTTTCGATTTGGGCACCAAACGACGTCATTTGGAAACATGAGTTATATTTTTTGATCTGTGATAAAAAACGCTTAGATTCTGACGTAGTTCCAGTAAGCAAAGTCTTCAATGGCTCTGGTGGTGCAGCCAATAGAGGAAGTTTAACTTTTCCTGAGGCGCAACACATTCCCATTGTTTCACCATTGAATTTCAAGGACTTGCAATAGGGACAAATTTTAGACATAGTCCCAATTTGAACACATCTATTCAAGCTATAATCATCGACTGGGCTGTACCTGAATGCCAGGCGATAATTTTCAGGTTGCTCTGGTGATTCCTCGGCACGCTTTCTTTTCTTACTTTCTCTATCAGCCGCAAACCTGTTTTCTTGCTGTTCTTGTGATTCCTCGGCACGCCTTCTTTTTTCACTTTCTCTTTTAGAAGCATGTCTCGTTTCGCGTTGCTCTTGTGATTCCTCAGCACGCTTTCTGTTCTTACTTTCTCTATCAGCCGCAAGCCTGTTTTCTTGCTGTTCTTGTGATTCCTCGGCACGCCTTCTTTTTTCACTTTCTCTTTTAGCAGCAAGTCTGGTATTTCGCGTTGCTCTTGTGATTCCTCGGCACGCTTTCTTTTCTTACTTTCTCTATCAGCAGCAAGTTTTTTGGCATAGACTCTTTGAGCAGCTTCCTCGGCTGTTGACATTGTAGGTTTTTCAGTCATTTTACGATTAAACATTTTTCCGTGAACGAATGTCTTAAATACCTTTAATGACGTCATCGTCATAATGACGACATAACGACCTGATGACATGACGTCACTCGACACACAGACACACAGACAACTTATTTTTATATATAGACTAACTGTTCGGGTGGCGCTTCGCGCCACCCCAACACCTAGTTGGTGGGGGCGCTTCGCGCCCCCCCCCCAAGCCCCCCCGCGCGCGTAAGTCGTTACGCGCCATATTAGTTACGCGCCATTGTAGTTGTGTCCCTATGTCCCACCTGTGAATATAGATAGATATATATATATATTTATATATATATATATATATATATATATGTTTTTAACTACGTAAAACTTGCGAATATACAACATTCTTTGCTGTCCCATTGTCTGTGCATATAAATAGATTGTCAGGTTTACCGACTCTTGAACATGCAACATATAATGGTCCATGGGAAAACAATCCGTATTCAGATCTATACCTCATGATTCTAATGATTGCCCTTGAGCTTTGTTGATGGTGATTGCTAATCGACCATTCCCTGAGTCGCCATCGTCATTTATATATCCCCCTGTGCACCCCGGCGTCCCCTTTGTAGTTATGTCCCTGTGTCCCGGTCGTCGTCATTTATACTCCCTGTGTCCCGGTGCTTTGTTGATTGCTAATCGAACATTCCTTTTGTCCCGGTCGCTTTCTCTTTGAGTGTCGTCATTTATTTAGATTGTCAGGTTTTCCGACTCTTGAACATGCAACATATAATTGTCCATGGGAAAAACAATCCATATTCAGATCTATACCTCATGATTCTAATGATTGCCCTTGAGCTTTGTTGATGGTGATTGCTAATTGAACATTCCCTGTGTCCCGGTCGTCATTTATATTCCCAGTATCCCGGTCGTCATTTGTGTCCCAGTGTTCCCCTTTTAGTTTTTTTTTATTGGTTTTGACCTTTTTTAGGTTTTTTAGTTTTTTTCTTTTTTCTTTTTAGTTTTTTTTGAAGTTTTTATCTTTTTAGTTTTTTTATTTTTATTTATATTTTTTTAGTTTTCTTTTTCTCCTTTATTTTTCAGTTTTCTTCCTTTTTTTAGTTTTTTTTTTCTTTTTTAGTTCTTTTAGTTTTTACCTTTTTTAGTTTTTTTTAGTTTTTTAGATGAAATTTTTTTTTAGTTTTTTTCTTTTTAGTTTTTTATTGGTTTTTACCTTTTTTTTTTAGCTTTTTTATTTTTTTTTCGTTTTTTCTTTTTACTTTTTTTTTAGTTTTTATCTTTTTTATTTTTTTTTTATTTTTATTCTTAATTTTATTAGTTTTCTTTTTCTCTTCTATTTTTCAGTTTTTCCCTTTTTTTTAAGTTTTTTTTTTAGTTTTTAGTTTTTTTAGTTTTTTAGTTTTTTCAGTTTTTTTTTTGGTTTTTAGTTTTTTACCTTTTTTAGCCTAACCAGGATTTGAACCTGGGACCTTCATTCTCCGTTCTGACACCCTCTCTCACCGAGTGACTACTCCAGCATGTTCATTTTGGTGTTTTAAATGGTATATTATTAACCAAATTAATGTGTTTTACAATATACTAAGCATCGTCAAAGCAAAAATGACGACAACTAGTTTCATGACGTCGGCCGACACAGAAACATGACGTCACCTGATCCACAGATCCAAAGACAGACAACTTATTTTTATATATATAGATATAGATAGATAGATAGTGTAACAGACATACAACTTATTTTTATATAGATAGATAAAGAGGTCAGAATAAAAAAAGTAATCACAAAAAAAGTCATCTTTCACTTTTCTGGGGGGAACAGGGTTCTGAAAAATTCTCCTCCCCTGTGCACGCTTGTTCATAGCTTTCCATAGGGAAGGAAGAAGAGTTGTAAAACCTCCTCTAGGAAGTGAAGAGTCTCCTCACTTGTTGGAAAAGCCGACTTGTTGAAAAACAAGTCAAAATACAAAAATCTGATTTTTTCGATATGAAAAGTAGGTTATGGATGAACCTGATCCCACACTAAGAAAAAAAACAAAAAACTTATGAATCCAAAAAACTTGTAAAAAAAACTTGTAAATGCAATCGGAAATTTTGTCTAGAAGCAAGGATGAACTATGAACATGCAAGTATGGACAGATGCGATATTTTATAACGAAACTAAACGATTCAGCCATAATAATTATATTAGTGGCATTTCAAAAAGAATATGTTCTGCTTGGAATAATAATACCTATAATTTGATTATATATACCTGTTTAAGCTTAAAACCGTAGTCAAACCCATCTCCAGTATCAGGAACATCAAGCATATCATACCACAGCTGTGCAGGTCCATACCTCCAATCTGCCACAGAAGGACCACGGTCATCTGCCGCCTTTTCAGTGTCACTATCTTTTTCAGCCACAGTTTCAAGGTCGCTTAAAAATTTAACCTGAAAGAACGAATTAAACTTTGTGAGTTTCTCAAATTTATGCAAATGACAGCTTATCTAGTAATTCAGTTTACAACTAGCACTATGGGTCTTTAAAACTTATAATACAGTTTTTTCAATTATAGTGCAAATTATCATTAAAGAAAGAAAGAAAAAAAGAAAAAGTTTATTTGAGCCCTACGGCCAAACACAACATGGTTTAATGATACAACATTGCATAGAACACACACTCAATACAAAACAACAATACTTATTTTCATTCACTCGGGCTCGACTGAGCCTCTCCCGCCTTTTCCACATATCGTGCCATTTTGCACATGGTTCCAGGCTTCGAAGACCTCAGGATATCAGAAAGTAGCACTAACCGATGGTCCCCCAAATTTCACCCCTAGGACTTTCAAACTTCTGGCACCCCATGAGGAAATGGGCTAATTTATTATCCTCAATTCCGCAATACCCATGCTTACCATTTGTACCCTTATTTTCTTTTAATCTTTGTTCCTTATGTACTGGAAGGCGATTTCCCCTCAATTGGATCCATGATTTTAAATATTTGAAGGGTAAATTAAACTTAAAGTAATATTCTTCCCCAAAAATGTCTTTTACTTTACTATATTCTTTCAGTGTTTCCGACGAACGTACTAAACAACCCCGCTCTTGTATCTTTTGGTCTTTCAATCTCTGCATAATTTCTGGAAGGCATTGTGTGTTTTCGGGTCCGTTCCCTTCAATCCACAAACAATAGAGGCCTAATTTGTCAAGAGATACCTTGATCCAAGTTTTTATCTTAGTATTTCAAAACAGTTCACTGTTCTTTCATACTTTAATTTATAAAAATCCATCTCTACTAGGACAAGTTACTTTTGACGGTTGCAATGGACCAAATTTATTTTTTAATATTACAATGTCTACTCTAGAAAATCAAACAGTTCGTGGTAACGAAGTGTAGTAAGGAGCGACCCGGCTCAATAGTAACCAAAACCCCCCAAAAACGGAATTACCCATCTTACCCATCAAAGATTATAAGCCTGAGCAAATTTGCCTTATTTTAAAAAATAGGGAGAAACACCCCCTAAAAGAAACAGAATCTTAACAAAATCACACCATCAGATTCAGCGTATCAAAGAACCCTTCTGTAGAAGTTTCCAGCTCCTATCTACAAAAATGTGGAATTTTGTATTTTTTGCCAGAAGGCAGATCACGGATGCGCGCTTATTTGTTTGTTTGTTGTCGTTTTTCCAGGGGTGATCGTATCGACCCAGTGGTCTTAGAATGCCCTGAGAGGGCTTGTTCTCGAAGAAATTAACAGTTCTAGTGCAATTTTTAAGTGACCAAAAAATGGTCCCATAACCATTTTTCCCAAAAATCACCAGATCAAAATTTTGAGATAGCCATTCTGTTCAGCTGAGTCGAAAACCTAATAACCATGTCTTTGGGGACAACTTCATCCCCCACAGTCCCTGGGGTAGGGGCTGCAAGTTACAAACTTTGACCGTTATTTAAATACAGTAATGGTTATTATGAAGTGTAGAGACGTTTGCAGGGGGACTTTTCGCGTTGGAGTAGGAGTGGGGAGGGGGTTACGTGGGAGGATATTTCCATGGAGGAATTTATCATGAGGGAAGAGAATTTTCAAGAAGATTTTCTGGCATTATTTAAAAAAAAAATAATGAGAAAATAAATGATTTTTTCAACTGGAAGTAATAAGCAGCTTCAAAACTTAAAACGAACAGAAAATATTACGTATATAAGGGTGTTCGTCTCCTCCACAATACCTCGTTCTTTACGCTAACAGTATTTTTAGTAATTTAAACTATTTGAACAAAACGTTCGTAAAAAAATTAAAGTTCTAGTTGCCTTTTTAAGTAACCAAAAAATTGGAGGGAAAATGGGCCTCCTCCCTCGCCTCTTTGTTTGATCAAAATCGTCCGATTAAAATTATGAGAAAGCTATTTAGCAAAAAAAAAAATAATGGCCAAATTGCGTTTTGATTATTCATGTGCGATGAGCCAAAATCAAAACATGTATTAATTCAAAAACGTTCAGAAAATTAAATAAAAAAACAAGTTTTTTTTTAACTGCAAGTAAGGAGAGACATTAAAACTTTAAACGAACAGAAATTGTTCTGTATATGAAAGGGGTTGTCCCCTACTCAACGCCTCGCTATCTACGCTAAAGTTTTTTATTGTTTTAAAAAGTAGAACTATGACAGTCAAACTTTAGCGTTGTGATTAACGCTAATATCGCTTAGCGATAAATGATTACAAAACCTTGGAGAAATTACTGTAATATAGAATTCAATTTGGAACAGCAGGCCTTAGAGGACGCATAGAAGCTGGTTATATATGCATGAATGACCTTGTAGTTATACAAGCAAGTCAAGAATTTGACTTGTAGAATTTGACTGTGCTCTATTCCACAATAGAGCAAAGAGCACGACATAGCTCAATAGCTGTTTTTTTTAAAGGTTTTTGAATGGTTGTAATCCCTTGTCAAAATGTATTCAAATATTTTTGCAATTACTAGCTATATGAAAGTTCTTAAGTCGAACTGGTCAGACATGACAACAAACAATAAAGAGAGATAAAACTCCACAAAAAAAAAACTCAAACGAGACTGCATCAGTTGAGAGAAAAGACTAGAATAACGTGGATATTTCGCCTGTATCGAAACTAGGCGTCCTCAGCACAAGATAAAAAGAAAAATACTAAACTAAAAACAAATAAAACACCAATAATAAATAAATACAATTGTCGCTACTGATTCACGTAGGGAAAAGATGCTATTAGAGTTCCTTCTTTGAGGACATCAAAGCAACTGACATAGAACTATGAAAATTGAAACTAAGTTAACTTAGTTTATGTAATTAATATGTAATCTTGTCCCCTGGTGATGGTGTAAAATTTTAATTCCCTTATTGACTATTGGTTCATTTTTCAAAAGACAATCATATTTTGGGTCAATATTTAAATTCCCTGTGTCTCTACTTATTGCAAGATTAAATTTAAAAAGATTAAATTTTAAATATTAGATTAGTCTTCCAATAAATAGAGATAGAATATTATTCTATGATAGAGAAAAACAGAATAGTTAAGTTAGTTTCAATTTTCATAATTTTGTTGTTGTTAGTTTGTTTGTTACTATCTTTGTTGTTTGTTACTAGTTTAGTCACCAGATGCGGTTGGGATTTAAAAAAAGAGCTTTGAAACACGATATCCTCCTAAATATCAAATTTCATTGAGATCCGATCACCCGTTCGTAAGTTAAAAATACCTCATTTTTCTGATTTTTCAGTAATAACCCCCCCCCCCCCCAACTACCCCAAAGAGAGCGGATCTGTTCCGATTATGTCAATCATGTATCTACGACTTTTGCTTATTTTTCCCACCAAGTTTCATCCCGATCCCTCCACTCTAAGTGTTTTCCAAGATTTTAGGTTTCCCCCTCCCAACTCCCCCCCCCCAATGTCACCTGATCCGGTCCAGAATTAAAATAAGAGCTCTGAGACACGATATCCTTCTGAATATCAAATTTCATTGAGATCCGATCACCCGTTCGCAAGTTAAAAATACCTCATTTTTTCTAATTTTTCAGAATAAATCCCCCTTCCCCAACTACCCCAAAGAGAGCAGATCCGTTCAAGTTATGTAAATCATGTATCTAGGACTTGTGCTTATTTTTCCCACCACGTTTCATCCTGATCCCTCTAAGGGTTTTCCAAGATTTTAGGTTTTCCCTCCCAACTTCCCCCCCAATGTCACCGGATCCGCTCAAGATTTAAAATAACGGCTCTGAGACATGATATCCTTCCAAACATCAAATTTCATTATGATCTGATCATCCGTTCGTAAGCTAAAATACTTCAATTTTTCCATTTTTCCGAACTAACGGGCCCCCCACCCCCCAGATGGTCAAATCGAGAAAACAACTATTTCTAATTTAATCTGGACCGGTCCCTGATACGCCTGCCAAATTTCATCGTCCTAGCTTACCTGGAAGCGCCTAAATTAGCAAAACTGGGACCGACCGACAGACAGACAGACAGACCGACAGAATTTGCGATTGCTATATGTCACTTGGTTAATACCAAGTGCCATAAAAATGTAGTTTTTCTGAAAAAATTGATTATATCTTAAAAAGCTTTTTTAGTTACAAAACATTTTTAATCCCATCAATTTCTTTCCAAATGAGCAATTAAACAACTCTCTATTTAATGAGCCTCCTCCTTTTGTATCGTTTTTTCGACCACCCTTTCCATAAACATCTTATACGTTGACAATGGGCAGCTTGCATAACTTACAGCCCTTACCCCAAGGGCTTGGAGGGAGGGAGTTCTCAAACTTGATGGCAATTTTGACCGGATGCATTCTGAGAAAAGGGGCGTTGTGTAGGGGGGGACTGGTTGCCTTTCGATCATTTGGGACCATTAAAAAGAGATCTAGAGCTTTTGATTTCCTATCGAATGAGCTCCCTCCAAAGTTTTAATAACCACCCCTTCCATAAAAAACCTTATGTGTTAACAAGGGATAACTTGCATAGCTTTCAACCTTGCCCCCGTCAGTGGGGGGTTTTATTAGCCCCGGAAGTAGAGTTATTTGAGTTTTGGACTATTTAAACAAAATGGCTCACAAAATTTCGATTGGGTGCATCTGGAGAAAAGAGGACGTGGAGGGGGGCATAGATGTCCTTCAATCACTTTTTACTCTTAAAAAGGGCACTAGAATTTCTAATTTCAAATCGAATGAGCCTCCTCCAAAGTTTATACGACCACCCCTTCCATATGAAGTACCTAAAAAAATAAATAATAATAGCAATAAATCAGAGGCAGCATTATAGCGTTGCCTATAGTAAAGAGTCGTTAGGCTTCCATTTTTTAAGATTTTGTTAACTATAAAAGTGTTTAAATATTATTTTACACCGAAGCCTAAAGGTGGCCCCCAAATGTTACTTAAAACGATGATTTTATGCAAATAAACGTCCCATCACTACAAATTTACATCGATCGCAAAAATCCCATTTTATGAGAATTAACACATTTTGAGTCCTATAGGCTAAATGTAAATGCGGTTGAGCGTGTTTTTACTTCACACTGAACATAGGGTTTTATACTGAATTGTATTAGGAGCTATGATTTAATATAAATATCTTAAGGATAAACATCTTAATAATGAATATTTCAATATCATAAATGGTAAATATCCGAACATAGGCTTTTGTTCTTCGAATAATGATCTCACAGAGATATCTTAAATAATAGATATCCTACAAAATATCATAAATAAAAAAATATATTAAACAAGACTTGTGTATTTAATGGTATTTTGAGCTTAGACTTTATTAAATAACTTAAAAATAAATATTTTCAATATTTAACATATTAAACAAAGGGTTTTTGTACATAATGGTATTTTGAACTCTTGTTTCATATAAATATTTCAAACAATCAATATCTTAATAATAAATATCATAAGTATTAAATATCCTTAAGAATGTTTTATGTATTTATGTATTTTGAACTTAGAAATATCATTAACGAATAAATTATATTTATATATATATTTCAAATCGCAATGACCGTAAAGTCATATTTTATGCACATATAAAAACGGGCAAGTATTCTAAATCGTAATTATCGTATAAACAGACAAAGGGACCTTAGTAATCAAAAAGGGTCGTTAATCTGATACAATACAATACAGTATTTTATTGCAAAAAACATATTTTACATTGCAGAAGAGTACTTAAATGCTGTTTTATTTGAGGTGGCACTTTAAAAGGCGGCACAAAAACAGAATGGTTACACCTTATATTATTTTAAATTTAAATTTCATAGGAATATACGTATTTTCAATTGATTTTACTCACTGACGAGTCTTCTCGAACTTGTTGAGGAACAGGCGAGGGTCCAAAATTGAAATCCCATCCTTTGTTCAGATTTTGCTCATCATCCTCTTCTTCGTTCCCTTTTTCCTGTTCCCCCTCATCCGTTTTTTCTTTTCTTTTTCGAGATTCTTCAGCTTTCCATCTTTTCTGACGTTTCCTTACGTGTCTCCATATTTGAGGTAAGCTACTGGGTTTCCCAGGACCAAAGAGCTTTGAAAATCTAAGAACCTAAAAACCGAAATATCTCAATAGAAAAGATGCGAAGAAATCTCCTAAAACCGAAAAGAAATGCAAAAAAAACGAAAAGAAAAGAATTGAAAAGAAATCTAAGAACCTAGAAAACGAAAGAGCTCAATAGAAAAGACGCGACAAGAGAAGAAAAGTGGATTCTAAATCGCATCAGTTTATATATTTAATATATCATCGCATATTCTTCATAGTATAACCGTTAATCTTTACTTCTTTAATTATATTCACCTCAAAAGCATTGCTTATTTTGAAGTACGAGCAATGTAACTCCTTTTGTACCTTTTATTTCTTTTTAGAAGAAGTGGCACCAAACACAACTTGTATGATTAAATATCATTGCATACCCAGTTAATTGCTTGGTTACTTATCCTGACTACTGAAAAGTTTTGCACCAGATACAACTTGTGTGATTAAATATCATGGTGTAACTCGTATTGCTTGGTTTCTGGTCCTCTACGATATTGGTGATGTGCACTTTTGACAATTACTTTTTTTTGAATTTTTGAACATTCTTTGTAGAAAAAAGGGCTTTATCCTTTACAAAGACTCTTTGAGCTGTTCTCAATTTGAAAGAAAAAAGTGATTAAAGTTATATTAATATAACTCCAAGAATCTTGAAGAAAGCTTTCACTCTCTATTTGCCTGAAGGTGTACGAGCCTTTTGAAACTGGCAAAGCTTTCCACGATGGCTGGACATACAAAGCTTATCCTTCCTTTCTAAGCTTCCTGTCTGGCTGATCCTATTGACTTCAGAAGCAAAGATTTCACAGGCTTTCAGAAGCGAAGCCAAAATCTTTTACCAGTATTTATAGATTATATATATTTTCTCATTGACTTAATTTAAAATTTTACCCATTATTTCATGAATTTTAAGGTTTATTTTTCCTTCCTTGTTAGAAAAATTTAATATCAGGAGAGCCAGGTTTGCGCCTCCGTTTTTCTTAATGTAAAGACAATCCCTCGCACGGAACAAATTTCCCCAACAAAACCCAGATCCCAACCTAGATTCCGCCCCCCTCGGGTCGTTTCCAGCCTGTTCTTATCTTGCTTCCCATTCCCTTCTATACCTACAACTGTTTCTTTTAGAGAATTATCTAAACTTTCTTGAAATATGTTGAAAATGCCGTATTATCATGAATTTGTGAAGACTTTTCAACATATTTTTCACTTTATAAAATATAACAACAGGGTAGATAAATAAAACTGAGCCTCAGCTGACAAGAGCAAAATTATCGTTTTACGTCAAAATTAAAATAATAAACTACAGAAAAATAACATACCAATGCCTTCATATTGAACATTAATATATGTCATAAAGAGAAAAATAACGTACTAGAGCTTTCACATTGAGCATAAATGTATGTCATTTAACAGCAAAATAACATAGCAGATAAATTACATACCAAAGCTCTCACAGAGAACATAAATCATAAATAGTATGCTATTTGTTTATTCTTTCTGTTGCTTTTTCTGGTAATTTAGTATTTCTGACAAGAATAAATCATTTAACTGCACTTCCTATGAGTTCCTTTTTATTATGGTAACTTTGAAAATTGCTCTCTAATTCTTCTTTTTCTTTCCGTTTCCTTTCTCTTTACTGTCTGCTCTGTGTTAGTTTTGTTTTTACTTTAAATGAATAAACGTATGTTTTACGTTTGTATATAGGCCATGAAGCTTTTTAGCAGCTATTTATGCTAGTTTTTTTACACCTTCAGTATTTTTCTCCTTGAAAATTACTTGAAAACAAATTTCATTGGGAAACTACATAAAGCTGAATCTCAGCTATCAAAAGATAAAGAAAACTCTCGTTTTATGAGAAAACATTAAAATCAGAGAGTGCTGAAAACAGACAGAATGAAAAGATAGAGTTGAAAAGTGGTATCACTATAAGTTTCTTCGATGTTTTTGTGATTTGTTGGTAAATATTTGGTGAATTTAAAAAAAAAAGGTTACAATGACAGATCATTTCGGATTTTTTTTTTTTAATATAATAAATTTAATTAGTTTGTTTTGATTTTTTTTTATTTACTTTTATTTGTTTTAAAGGAGACACGTAGGGCCACCATCCCGAAAAGTTTTGAGGTGAGTTAAGAAACAGCCACAGTATGAAAGGTTTCCTGTCAGAGGAGGACGCCGTTACCTACGGGGATGGCGAGATTTTTTATTGAAAGATTTTTTGGTAGCATTTGATGACTTGAAGTGTGATGACTTGAAGAGACAGCAGAAAAATAACATACCAAAACTAACACAGGAAACGTAATCCTTAACTAGCAGTTCTTTTCTATTTTCTTTTTTTGTAATATATACTGTAGACTTTCTGACTAGAATTAAGCATTTAATTATTTTTTTTATAGTTTCCTCTATATTATGGCGAGCTGAAGAATCGATTTTATTTTTATTTTTCTTTTCTTTTTATTAATATTTTTTGTTCTATTTTATTTTTTTATTTTTTAATAAGTAAACATATGTTTTCTTACACTATAGCACAGGGCACCTTTTACGGGGATGTTCATGTTATTTTTTATTAAATTTATTTATTTATTTTTTTACTTAGCCTATTGTTGTTGAGAAAAAATAAATAAACCTGCCAATAAAAGCACTTTTTCAAGGACCATGAGGAAGAAAATGAACTGAAAAAACTTATAAAATGAATTCAACAGTAAAAATGAAAATGTATATTAATAAAAAAAATTTTGAAAGGCCCATGACGAAGAAAATGAATCCAAGTGAAGAAAATGAATACAAAATACAAGTTAAATGTATATCGATAAAAAAAATCTTGACGGACCCATGAGGAACTCACTTTATCTGGTTTGAAATCAGGGAAGATTTCGTTGACATCTATATCAGCATACTTTGAAGGTAGCATAGCAGCCAAAGGGGTGATTATTTTCCTATTTTGATAATCTCCATTGTTACTAAGAGTGTCACGATGAAGAGGGGGTGGCATTAAAACAGAGTCATTTTTTGGTAAGCAAACTTCATCAGCTTCTGACTCTTCCACTGAACAATCTTCTGCTACTTCAATTATGTCAAAATAATCAATGGCACTAGGTGATTTGTCACCTAGAAAACAGAACAATAATGTAAAATAGAATCAAATGGAAGAAGATTTTTGTATTTATAGATAAACGATAATCCAAGGAATAGATAAATGAAGCAAAAAGTAGTGTCTTATAGCTAAAAGAATGACATGATAAACAAAGCTTTTTTTTACAGATAACTAAATACAGACGACTGAATGACACGATAAATGAACATAAAAATTATAAATAGATAAATAGAATTTAAATAAATGTATCTAGGACTTGCGTTTATACTTCCCACCAAGTTTCATCCCGATCTCGCCACTCTAAGCGTTTTCCAAGATTTCCTGTTTCCCTCTCCAACTCCCCCTATATAACCAGATAAGGTCAGGGTTTAAAATAAGAGCTCTGAGACACGAGGTCCTTCTAAATATACAATTTCAAAAAGATCCGATCACCCATTCGTAAGATAAAAATACCTCATTTTTTCAATTTCTCCTCTCCCTCCAGCCCCTCAGATGGTCGAATCGGGTAAACGACTGTTATCCAGTCATTTTGTGCAGGTCCCTGACACGCCAACCAATTTTCATCATTCTAACACAACCAGAAGCACCGAACTCGCCAAATCCCCCGAAAGAGCGAATCCGTTCCAATTATGTCAATCTCGCATCTAGAACTTCTGCTTATTCTTCCCATCAAGTTTCATCTCGATCTCTCCACTCTAAGGGTTTTCGAAGATCTCCGGTTTCCAAGATTTCTGTTTCTCTCCTCCAGCCCACTATGTCCCCGGATCCAATTCAAATTGAAAATGGAGCATTTGAGACAAAATATCTTTTATATATATATCAAGTCTCATTAAGATCCAATTACCCATTCCTAAGATAAAGATACCTCAAGTTTCACGTTTTCCAAGATTTCCGGTTTCCCCCTCCAACTCCCTCAATGTCATCGGATCTGATCAAGATTCAAAATAAGAGCTCTGAAGCACAAGATCCTTCTAAATATCACATTTCATTAAGATCGGATCACCCGTTCGTAAGTTACAACTACCTCATTTTTCCGAATTACCAACCCCCCCCTCCACCTCCAACTCCCCCATAGAGAGCGGATCCACTCCAGTTTTGTCAGTCAAGTATCTCGGACTTTTGCTAATTCTTCCCACTAAGTTTCATCCTGATCTCTCCACTCTAAGCGTTTTCCAAGATTTCCCCCCATGATACTTGATCTTGTCGGGATTTAAAATAAGAGATCTGAGTTATAAGGTTCTTCTAAATATGAAATTTCAATAAGACCCGATCACCCGTTCGTAAGTTAAAATACCTAATTTTTTCTAATTTTTCCGAATTAACCGTCCCCCACTCCCCCCCCCCCTAGATAGTCGAATCGAGGAAACGACTATTTATAATTTAATCTGGTCTGTTCCCTGATATGCCTGCCAAATTTCATCGTCCTAGCGTATCTGGAAGTGGTAAGCTAGTGATAAGCAAAAACAGGACAGACAGACCGACAGATTTTGCAATCGCTATATGTCACTTGGTAAATACAAAGTGCCATAAAAATGAATCAAGACAAATGAAAAGATAAATGATTTATAAGAAAATAGACAAATGAATAAACTAGGTGAAGCTGAAAGTAATGTTTATAGATAAATTATAAATCAAGAAATAGATAAATGAAGCAGAAAGTAGTTTCTTATAGATCAATGAATGATAAGATAAACTAAGTTGATTTATCAAGATGACTGAATGCCACCATAAATGAATATATAAATTATAAATAGATAAAAAGAATTTAGACCAATGAGGCCTGAGAATTAGATCAAGTTCTCATAATCAAAGGCTGTTGTATCTTGATGGCAGTCAGGAAGTATATGAATCTTTTTCCCCTTAGTAGAAAGGCAATGTATCTCTTCTGAAAGACCGGTAATCACCAACAAAGTAAACCTATCATAATTAAGTGAGACAGAAAACTTGAAATGACGATCGAATGGTTTATGGTAACGAACTGTAAGTAAGGAGCGACCCAGCTCAATAATAACCGAAACTCTAAAAAATGGAACTTTGAAACCAATAGATAGACCAAAAGAATCAGATCTTTATGCTGATTTTAAATATTTAAGCTTTATTAATTTTAGTTCTACCCATCAAAAGTTGCGAGCCTGAGAAAATTTGCCTTATTTTCGAAAAAAAGGGAGAAACACCTTCTAAAGTCATACAATCTTAATGCAAATTACACCATCAGATTCAGCATATCAGAGAACCCTAATGTAGAGGATTCAAGCTCCTATCTACACATATGTAGAATTTTGTTTTTTTTTTGCCAGAAGAAAGATCAAGGATGCGTGCTCATTTGTTTTCTGTTTTTCCTAAGGGTGATCGTATAGACCCAATGGTCCTATAATATTTCGATAGGTGTCAGTCATATGGAAATTAAAACTTCTAGTGCCCTTTCCAAGCAACTAAAAAAATGAAGGGCAACTAGGCCCCATCCCACAATCAGTTTTCCCCAAAGTTATCTGATCAAAATTTTGAGATCGCCATTTTGTTCAGCATAGTCAAAATATCTAATAATTATGTCTTTGAGGACAATTTAATCCCCCACAGTCCCCGGGAGAAGGGCTGCAAGTTACGAACTTTACCCATGGTTTAAACATAGTATTTGTTATTAGTAAGTATATAGACGTTCTAGTGTGGGGGGGGGGGGGATTGGATTACGTGGGAGGATCTTACCAAGGAGAAATTTTTCATGAAGGAAGATAATCTCTATCAAGGATGTACACGCTGGATATCCCAGCATTATTTAAAAAACAATCAGACATCAAATTAAAAAAAAAAGTTTTCTCGGCTGAAAGTAAGAAATAAAACTAAAACTTAAAAAGAATGGATATTATTACGTATATGAGAGGTTCGTCCCCTCATCAATACCTCGCTGTTTACGCTAAAGTATTTTTAGCAATTTCAAAAGACCTATTTATTCCTATTAAGTGACCTTTATGATTTAAGGGGTTATTCTTAAAGAATTAGTACAAAATTCAAACTTTGGCGTAAAGAGCGAGGTATTGACGAGGGGGCGAACCCGCTCATATTACGTATATGAGGAAGTTCACCCCCTTGTCAATACCTCACTCCTCACTCTAAAGTTGGAATTTTGTAAAATAATGGCTAATAAAAGCAATAATTTGTTTGTGTTATTTTCCAGCCAATCCTTTTCTTTCATTGATTCATTAATTTCAGTCATTTGAGAATTGCTCAAATTATGACTTACATTTTCATAAAAATTGGTCAGCCTCATTGGTCGTTCTCCACGGAGGGGGGAACTGGATTTCCCAATGTTATTTAAAAACGGTCAGTAATTAAATATAAAACTAAGTTCTTTCAACTTGATGTAAGAAGTAGCATTAAAACTTAATACAAACAGAAAGCATTATGTATTTGAGGGGGGAGGGTTACCTCTCCTCAATAGCTCGTTCTTACGCTAATTTTTTTCAGCTTTTAACAGAGGTTAGTCTAATTAATTATAGTCATTAATCTATTAATCTATTAGATTAATATAGACTAACTAATCTATTAGTTAGTCTATTAATGTTTAATTAATTCTAATTAAGCAGCCTTTGTGATTCTTATAAATAAACGAAAATAATTGGAACAAAAAAAAACTTAGGTCATTATGAGGTTATTATTGGTTAAAAAAAAAGTAAAATTAATATGCAAATGTTGTTTCAATTAAAAAAACAAATTTTTTAAATAAAAGTAAGGAGCGACATTAAAACTTAAAACGAACAGAAATTACTCCGTATATGAGAGGGATTTTCCTTCTCAACGCCCCGCTCTTTACGCTAAAGTTTGAATCTTTCTCTTAACTCTACATTTTAAAACAGTAAAAAACTTTAGCGTAAAGAGCGGGGCGTTGAGAAGGAAAAGCCCCTTTCATATACGGAGTAATTTCTGTTTGTTTTAAGTTTTAATGTCGCTCTTTACTTTCATTAAAAATTTTTTTTTTTATTTAATTTCTGAACGTTTTTGAATCAATGCATGTTTTGATTTTGGCTCTCTGCAGAGGAATAATTAAAACGAAATTTGTATATTTTTTTTTTTTTTTGCTAAATGGCATTTTCATAATTTTGATCGAATGATTTTGAGAAAAAAAGAGCGGGGGAGGAAGCCTAGTTGCCCTCCGATTTTCGGTTAATTAAAAAGGCAACTAGAACTTTTAATTTTTTACGAATCTTTTTATAAGTAAAAGTTATACGAACTTATAAATTAGCTTACGTAAAGAACTTTTGTATTTTCATGTTTTTATTACATATATGAGGGGGTTCGCCCCCTCGTCAGTACCTCGCTCTTTACCCTAAAGCTTAAATTTTGTCCCAATTCATTAAGAATGACCCCTGAATCACAAAAGCCGCAGAATAAATAGTTGAAATTGCTAAAAATACTTTAGCGTAAAGAGCGAGGTATTAGGAGGAGGTGAGCCCCTAATATGGGTAATAATTTCTGTTCGTTTTAAGTTTTCATGCTGCTGCTTACTTCCAGCTGAAAAAAAAACTTTTTCATATTTATTTTTTCATTGTTTTTTTTTAAGTAATGCTAGTAAATCCTGCGCTCCCTTCATGGAAATTTTCTTCCCCCATGACAAATTCCTCGATGGAAAGTTCCCCCAGCATATCCCCCTCTTCTCAACCCCGGCCTCCAACCAGAAAATCCTCCTGAAAACGCCTGTACACTTCCCCATAACCATTACTATATGTAAGCACTGGTCAAAGTTTTGAACTTGTAACCCCTCCCACGGGGACTGTGGGGGAGTAAGTCGTCCCCAAAGACATAGTTATAAGGTTTTTCGACTACGCTGAATAAAATGGCTATCTCAGAATTTTGATCCATTGACTTTGGGAAAATAATTAGCGTGGGAGGGGGCCTAGGTGCCCTCCAATTTTTTTGGTCACTTAAAAAGGGCACTAGAACTTTTTATTTCCGCTAGAATGAGCCCTCTCGCAACATTCTAGGACAACTGGGTCGATACGATCATCCCTGGGAAAAAAAACAACAACAAAACAAACAAACAAATAAACACGCATCCGTGATCTGCCTTCTGGCAAAAAATATAAAATTCCACATTTTTGTAGATAGGAGCTTGAAACTTCTACAGTAGGGTTCTCTGATACGCTGAATCTGATGGTGTGATTTTCGTTAAGATTCTATGACTTTTAGGGGGTGTTTCCCCCTATTTTCTAAAATAATCCAAATTTTCTCAGGCCCGTAACTTTTGAAGGGTAAGACTAAACTTGGTGAAACTTATATATTTAAAATCAGCATTAAAATGCGATTCTTTTGATGTAGCTATTGGTACCAAAATTCCACTTTTTTTTAGAGTTTTGGTTACTATTGAGCCGGGTCGCTCCTTACTACAGTTTGTTACCACGAACTGTTTGATGTACTGTGAGCTCAATTCAAAACCTGCATTAATTCAAAACGTTCAGAAATTAAATAAAAAACTAATTTTTTTAGCTGAAAGTAGGGAGCAAAATTAAAACTTAAAACGAACAGAAATTATTCTGTATATCAAAGGGGCTGTCCCCTCCTCAACGCCTCGCTCTTTACGCTAAAGTTTGTCTCTTTGTCACAACTCTACTTTTTAAAACAAAAAAAACTCTAGCGTAAAGAGCGTTAGCGTAAAGGGGGGTACATCAAAGTACATCACTGAATCAAGTCCCCCCCCCCCCCCCTTCAAAGATTTGAAATTCTCCTTTCAAAGAGAAGGCAATTACCCCTCTGGCATGTTTTTGCCCCCCCCCCCTATGTTTCGATTTGGGGGGGGTATATTCATTGAAAAATGCCCTTTCTGGGCATTTGCACTGCAAAAAAAAAGATAAAAGAAAAAAAAGCCCTCCCCACATTTTTCATGAATTGACAGTTTGACACCAATGTTTCTAAAGCAGCTTCAAAGAAAAAAATATATATTACAAGTAAATAATTTTGTAGTTACATTTATCTAGTGTTTTTTTTTCCTTCTTTTTCTTAAGAATAAGATATCGAAAGGATTATTCACTTTAAATTACTTCAAACTTAGTCTACTTCAAATTAGTATTTCAAAGGGTTACGAAAAACCATGATTTTATGAATTTTTAGTCTGTATTTGTTATTTTCTCTCTCTTTCTTGGAAAAAAGTTTTTATGGGAGAAATCTTTGTCTTTACTAGTTGTCTTTTTTTCTCTCTTCTTCTTCTCTGAAAAAAAAATCTGAGTGATTGGATTTATAATTTTTACTAGTAGTTTTTATTCTTTACTTTCTTTCTGAAAATAGTTTTAGATGATTTTTAGTCTTATATGTAATTTTTCTCTTTCCTCTGAAATAGTTTGTGGATAAAATTTTTGCATTTGATTTTCTTTTGAAAAATACTCAGTCGAAACAAATACAGGCAAGAACGTATCTAGGATTTTTGTTCAGGGAAGGGAGGGGGATATACAATGAAACTGTTAAAAACGCATCAAAAATTTGTTTCTAAACATTTTCTGCTAAGTTTTTACAAGTAAAAAAAATCGCAAAGGGGAGGAAATGGTCAGATTCGGTACCTTACCCATAGATACGACCCTGAATCTATGCAATTTACTAAATCATCTTTTACACCAAGATATATAAATTCTGTTAAAACCAGATTGTTTAACACAAATCTCTTTGATTATATTCCTAACTCATTTCCATAATTCCTAGGTTGAATAATTACTGAATACTGACATCAAGATGTTTTTCTGTCTTGGCTTATAATTTTGACAATTCTACTAATCAAATTTACTCACCAATTTCGGTTTCTTCATCTGGCAGTACTTCATCCTCAACAACTTCTTTAACAATGGTACCAAGACCAAAAGAAGACAATGAGTTTAAACATTTTTTGGCTGAGTCATCAAAAATGTCCCCATCTAATTGGCCATTACTGTCAATATTTCCAAACAGGAATCCAGTGAGATTTATCCCTGGCTGGTTCTCAAGCTCTTCCTCCAAGTCTGATTGGTCAGACTTAAAATCGTCATCACTACTTTCTCCCATAGTATCTATGAAAAGAATAAATCGTTAGACTGTGCTAATTGTTTTGAAAAATTCAACATTAGGAAAATTTTTTTGGATAAAATCGGAAAAATTCAACATTGTACTTCAACTTTATGTAAAAAAAAACCTTAATTGTTTTTTTATTCAAATAAAGCTGATGCTCAAACCCATAGAGGTTCAATACATATAAATAACAAACAGTGTAATCCACATTACCCATGTAATCTTTTCCTCTGTACTTGTTCCTAGCCTTAGTGACTTAGTCTTCTGAACATTAATTTTCAAACCTATTCTAGCACCTTAAACTTGGAAAACCTCTAAAAGTTTTCATTTCGCTCACACTTTCATCTTGGATGCTTAAATCTTTAGTATAATCCAAGTCCATGAAAGTTTTTCCTCCCATTTGATTCCATGTTATTCTATTGCCTTTCCTTTACCCCTTAAGACAAAGACCATCAAAATGATCCATTAAAATGGCTTAGAATACAACCCTGCTTAACTCCCACTTTAATATGAAACCAGCTGCTAACTTCACTTCCTATCTTAACTGCAGCACTGTTATTTTCATTATAACACTAATTGCTCATTATTAACTCTAATATGCTCATTATAACACTAATATGTTTGTCTGGAATACCATACAAGGATAAGACCTTCAACAAAGCTGTTCTATCAATGGAATCACATTACATGGAAATTCAATTTTGGGCCCTTTAAAGATAATACCATTTTCTCTTAGCCTCTAGAAAAGGGTTAAATATTGATTTAAAGCTTACTCTTTGATTATAGATTAGATTTGTTAAAGTTAAATAGTTCATAGACATGGATTTTTCATAGTCCAATTCAATAAACAATAAATAAATCATCTAGATTTGCCATGTTTATTTTATGCCATTAAAATTTATTAAAACCTTTTTCTGCAGACATTGATATTTTTTCACAATATTTAGGGCTCAGAAAACACAACCTTTAAGTGGAACAAAAGGGCTAAAAGTAAACATGGCAAAATTAGGAGATTTATAAGTTGTTCTATAGTAAATAAGAATATAAGAATATAAGTTGTTATATAGTAAAGGCACCGATTATTTGGCATGCTAATGTAGGTACTACTGTTGAAATTTTACTTCAAAATAGGATAATTTTGCTTACTTGTGAATTAACACCATCTTTCAAAGCTGTCATTATAATGTGACAATACAAAACCTGGATTATATATCTTATTCATTGTTTTTGACAAAAAATGAGCTTCTAACAATTTTTGAGCTACATAATATATATATATATATATATATATATATATATATATATATATATATATATATATAAATAAGTTGTCTCTGTGTGTGTGTCTGTCAAGTGACATCATGTTTGTGTGTTGACTGACGTCATGTTTTTGATGGATAAATTACAGACCGGGACATCAGGACACAAATGACAACCAGGACACCAGCACATAGGGAATATAAATGATGACCAGGACACTTAAAGAGAAAGCAACCAGGACACAAGGAATGTTTGATTAGCAATCACCATCAACAAAGCACCAGGACACAAATGATGACCGGGACACAGGGAGTATAAATGACAACCAGGACACAAGTACAAAAAAAACTAAAATAACTAAAAAAAAGGTAAAAACTACAAAAAAAATAAAGAAAAAAAAAACTAAAAACTAATAAAAAATAAAAAAGCTAAAAAACTAAAAAACTAAAAAAGAAAAAAAGGAAAAATAAAGGAGAAAAACAAAACTAAAAAAAATAAAAATAAAAAAAAACGAAAAAGAAAAAAAACTAAAGAAAAGTAAAAACCAAAAAAAAAACTAAAAAGAAAAAAAGGGGAAAAATACATAAATTTATTTCATCGTATACCATTTCAAAAACGAATGTATATACAGACCGGGACACCAGGATACAAATGACAACCAGGACACAGGGAATATAAATGATGACCGGGACACAGGGACACAACTACAACAGGGACGCCAGGGGGCACAGGGGGATATATAAATGACAACGGGGACACAGGGAATGTTTGATTAGCAATCACCACCAACAAAGCTCAAGGGCAATCATTAGAATCATGAGGTATAACTAAAACAACAAAAAAAGGTAAAAAACTAAAAAAAAGACCAATTCAAAAACGAATGTATATACAGACCGGGACACCAGGACACAAATGACGACCGGGACACAAGGAATATAAATGACGTCTAGGACACTCAAAGAGAAATCACAGACTGGGACACCAGGACACAAATGACAACCGGAACACAGGGAATATAAATTAAGACTGGGACACAGGGACACAACTACAACGGGGACGCCAGGGGGCACAGGGGGATATATAAATGACAACGGTGACACAAGGAATGGTTGATTAGCAATCACCATCAACAAAGCTCAAGGGCAATCATTAGAATCATGAGGTATAGATCTGAATACAGATTGTTTTCCCATGGACCATTATATGTTGCATGTTCAAGAGTTGGTAAACCTGACAATTTTTATATGCACAGACAATGGGACAGTGAAGAATGTTGTATATTCGCAAGTTTTATGTAGTTAAAAACATATATATATATATATATATATATATATATATATATATATATATATATATATATATATATATATATATATATATATATATATATATATATATATATATATATATATATATATATATATATATATATATATATATATATATATATATATATATATCTATATTCACAGGTTGGACATAGGGACACAACTACAATGGCGCATAACAACTTACGCGCGCAGGGGGGCTTGGGGGGGGGTGCAAAGTGCCCCCACCAACTAGGTGTTGGGGTGGCACAAAGCACCACCCCAACAGCTAATATATATCTATATATATAAAAATAAGTTGTCTGTGTGTGTGTGTGTGATGTAATGTTTGTGTGTTGACTGACGTCATGTTTGTCGACTGACGTCATTATAAGGATTGAGCTGTATGCATCATGAAGTTGTTTGTTGACTGATGTCATGTTTGTCAACTGATGAAATTACATACCAGGACACAAATGACGACCGGGACACAGGGAATATAAATGATGACTGGGAACCTCAAAGAGTAATTACAGACTCGGACACCCAGACACAAATCATGACAAGGACACAGGGAATATGAATGATGGCTGGGAAACAAGGACACAACTACAACTGGGACGCCAGGGGCACAGGCAGGATATATAAATGATGACTGGGACACAGGGATTGTTTGAATAGAAATTACAGACCAGGACACAAATGACAACCAGGACACTGGGACACAGGGAATATAAATGACAACCAAGACACTCAAAGAGAAATTACAGACTGGGACACCAGGACACAAATGATGACCAGAACACAGGGAATATAAATGATGACTGGGACACAGGGACACATCATTAGAATAAAGAGGTATAGATCTGAATACAGATTGTTTTTCCCATGGACAATTACATGTTGCATGTTCAAAAGTCAGTAAGCCTGACAATCTACTTATATGCACAGACAATGGGACAGCAAAGAATGTTGTATATTTGCATGTTTTACGTAGTTAAAAAACATGTATATATACATATATATATATATATATATATATATATATATATATATATATATATATATATATATATATATATATATATATATATATATATATATATATATATATATCACAGGTGGGACACAGGGACACAACTACAATGGCATATGTATATATATATATATATATATATATATATATATATATATATATATATATATATATATATATATATATATATATATATATATATACATATATATATATATATATATATATATATATATATAATTCTAATAAATTAGATTGAGCAAAGTTATGAAGCTGAAAACAATTTTGTTGTGCTTTGTCTAGTTAATTGACTTCTTGCTATCTCAGAAAGGGTTTAGGTTAGGAAAATGAAACTTTCAGGGATGAATCTACAGACTAAAGTATGTCCCAGGAAGGTATTTTGAAGCAACTACCTCCACTCCTTCTCCCTCTAGAGGGGCTTGACCTTTACTGACCTTTAAAAATAGGGTAAACCCACCGGTACTCAGTCACAGACTAATTCCCGGGCAGAATTTTTGATTGGATTGCAACATGCCCAATACTGGGTCTCTCGAGCACCCGATCTCAGTCAGAGACTTGCTTTTTCTGTGTCACTTCCGAAAAACCTGTTTAGATATTCTTTGCTGAGATCTATGACTCAGGCTCTTTGTCTAGTTATTAGACATTTTAATGTCTTGAAATTTGTTATTTTAAATTGGATTTTCAGAGAGAAAATAGTGGATATAGGATTTTCTTTGGGGGGGGGGGGTTCACAATAGGTTGCTTAGATAAACTTGCAAACAAAAAAATGCCCGCAAAATAAAGGGAACCTCAACAATTACGCGCCGTAGGGTAGAGGAAATGGTCTAAAGTATTGAAGAGTTTGGCCTTTATTTTAATGTTTTAAGATGAACAGAGGAGGTGATATGTTGTATAATGCGGAGCTTTGATTAGATGAAAATAGGCAGTAAAGTGGCCATCATTTCTCACAAAAACTTAAATTAATAAATTTTGCGCTTCTCATGCATTTATTTTCTATTATACAAATTCGCTAAAAAACTACTAGGCTGTGTTGTAAAAGCCATCCCTCTTTGCAAAACAAGCAAACCCAAAAAACCAAAACAGACTACCAAAAAAGTAATGATAGGCCTATCAATTTCTTTGCCTTAGTGCCATAGCAAGACAGGCTCAAAAACAAATTTTTGACAGTAAAAAGAAGTTATGATTTTAATTTCTCCTCCTTGTTACTACAAAATGAAGATCTTCGCCTTGCAGTTGGCTTTTGCAGTAATACGGACAGATTCCGTTGATAAACCTAAATTTAATTAAATAATTTTTGGCGGTATGCGACATTAGTAAAACTTAACAAAGACCGCACAAAGTGACTAAAATCTTCTTTCAAACTGGTTTACAAAAAAAAAACAGTCTTAATATTGAAAAATTTATGAAAAACTCAACTATTAAAAATCAATTACAAAGAAAAATTACTTTCGTCCAGGCCCAAACCAGAGCAAGCAGTCCCAACCAAAAATACAACATCATGTCATGGGGGGGGGGGTGCTCCCGTGCCCTCCTTGGATCCGCCCCTTTTCTGAATGAAAGATTTAGCTGTCATTTGAAGACTGGGCTGCTTTGAGGTGAAGACGCTCACATGAGTGAATTTCAAATGCTTAAAACAAATTTAATCAAACAGTTTATGGTAACAAATTGTAGTAAGGAGCGACCCGGCTCAATAATAACCGAAACTCTTAAAAACGGAATTTTATATACCAGTAGTTACAACGAAATAATCAAATTTTAATGCTGATTTTAAATATATAAGTTTCATCAAATTTAGTTATACCCATCAAAAGTTACGAGACTGAGAAAATTTGCCTTATTTTAGAAAATAGGGGAAAACACCCTTTAAGAGTGATAGAATCTTAACGAAAATCACACCATCAGATTCAACGTATCAGAGAACCCTATAGTAGAAGTTTCAAGCTACTATCTACAAAAATGTTGAATTTCGTTTTTTGTTTGCCGTATTTTTTCCAGGGGTGATCGTATCGACCCAGTGGTCCGAGAATGTCGCCAGAGGACTCATTCTGACGGAAATTAAAAGTTCTAGGGGCTTTTTTAAGTGACCAAAAAAATGGAGGGCACCTAGGCCTCCTCCCACGCTCATTTTTTTCCTAAATTCACCGCATCAAAATTCTGAGATAGCCATTTTATCCAACTTAGTCGAAAAACCTAATAACTATGTCTTTGAGGACGACTTACTCCCCCATAGTCCCTGTGGGAGGGACTGTAAGTTACAAACTTTGACCAGTGTTTACATGTAGTAATGGTTTTTGGGAAGTGTATTGACGCTTTCAGGTGAATTTTTTGGTTGGGGGAGGTTGAGCGATTGTGGGGAAAAGTTTCCACGGGGGAAGAGAATTTCCATGAAGGGGGCGCAGAATTTTCCAGCATTTAAAAAATATGAAAAACTTTTCAACTGAAAGTAATGAGGAGCATTAAAACTTAAAACGAACAGAAATTATTACGCATATGAGGGGTTCACTTCCTTCTAATACCTCGCTCTTTACGCTAAAGTATTTTTAGTATTTTCAACTATTTATTCTACGGTCTTTGTGATTCAGGGGCCATTCTTAAGGAATTGGGACACAATATAAGCTTTAGTACGAAGAGCGAGGTATTCACGAGGGGGCGAACCCCCTCATATAAGTAGTAAAAACATACGAATATAGAAGTTCGTTACGTAAGTTAATTCGTAAGTTACAAAAACGTTCGTAAATAATTAAAAGTCCTAGCTGCCTTTTTAAGTAGCCGCAAATTGGAGGGTAACTAGGCCTCCTCTGCTCCTTTTTCTCTAAAATTATCCGATCAAAACTATGAGAAAAACATTTAGCCAAAAAAAAAAATATAGGCAAATTTCGTTTTAATTATTCCAGTGTGGAGAGCCAAAATCAAAACATGCTTTAATTCAAAAACGTTCAGAAATTAAATAAATAAAAAACAAGTTTTTTTAACTAAAAGTAAGGAGCGACATTAAAACTTAAAACGGACAGAAATTACTCCGTATATGAAAGGGGCTGTTCTCTCTTCAACACCCCGCTCTTTACGCTAAAGTTTTTTAATGTTTTAAAAAATGGAGTGGAGAGAAAGCGTCAAACTTTAGCGTAAAGAGCGGGATATTGAAGAGAGAACAGCCCCTTTCATATATGGAGTAATTTCTGTTCGTTTTAAGTTTTAATGTCGCTCCTTACTTTCAGTAAAAAAAAATGTTTTTTTATTTAATATATCTTAAAACCATATAACAAATGTATCTTCACAAATTTAGGAAACATCCAATGCGCTAATTCAGCCACATCAAGGAGTTCTCACCACCTGCCAATGATCTATCTTGAAGATGCAATTAAAGAGATTTAAACGAGAAATAAAACCTAGTAAGAGCTGGCTCGACAACTTATGGTTGATAGTATATCTTCCAACTTAAAAAGAACAGAAAATATTCTGTATATGAAAGGGATTGTCCCTCCCTCATCGCCCTGCTTTTTACGATAAAACTTTGTATAAGAATTCTAGCAAATTCCCTTGGTGTTAAATTTCTCCTGAAAATTTCACCCCCTAGAAACTTCCCTCTCATTGGAAATTCTCCCCGTGAAGAATTTTACTAGCAGAAAATCTCCCCCACTCATAAAATGTATGTATACTTCCCTATAAAAGACTACGTAAGCAACAGACAAAATGTATGACTTAGACATATTCCCAGGAGGATTGTGGTGTTACGGCAAAACTTCGTGTAAGAATTCTAGCAAATTCCCCTGGTGTAAAATTTGTCATGAGAAATTTACCCCCTAGTAACTTACCTGCCATGGGAAATTCTCCTTGTAAAAAATTTCACTTGCAGAAAATACTCCCGCATTCAAAAAATGTATGTATACTTCCCTGGTTGATTGCTTACTTGATTGCTTCCATGGTTGATTGATCTCCAATCACTTTTTACTTATAAAAAAAGTACTAGGTCTACTTCTTTCAGCACAAAAGTTTTTCTGTTTTTCTTAAGTGAGAAAAAACAAGGAAGTGTGGGCATTTGGACGTAACCGTACCGGATTTGCTCTCCTTGGGGGAGTTGGGGGAGGGGTTCAGTGATTTGGTGCTTCTGGACAAGCTAGGACGATGAAAATTGGTAGGCGTGTCAGGGAGCTGCACAAATTGACTTGATATAGTCGTTTTCCCAGATTTGACCATCTGGGGGGCTAAAGGGAGAGGAAAAGTTAGAAAAATTAGGTATTTATAATTTATGAGTTGGTGATTGGATCTTAGAGAATTTTGATATTTAGAAGGACACCGTGACTCAGAGCTCTTATTTTAAATCCTGACCAGCATTAAGCCTCTGATTTTCTTTTAAATCAGTCTGTTGATTTATATAATAGAAAGTAAATGTATGAGAAGTACAAAAATTATTAATTTAAGTTTGGATTATTGTGAGGAAATGGTGGCCACTTAACTGCCTATTTTCATCCAATTAATTCTCTGCATTATATGTCATATCACCTCCTCTGTTCATCCTTAAACATTAAAATAAAGGCCAAACTCTTTAGCACTTTAGACCATTTCCACTTCCTACCTACAACGCATAATTGTCGAGGTTCCCTTTAAATTAGCAGGTAGCCTATCTCTTTGTTTGCAAGTTTATCCAAGCAGCCTATTATGCGCAACCCCCCCCCCCCTCCAAAGAAAATCCTGGATCCACTATTTCCTCTCTGAAATCCAATTTAAAATAGCAAATTTCAAGACATTAAAATGTCTAATAACGAGACAAAGAGTCTGAGTCATAGCCAAGATAACAGCAGGGACTGACAGGACGAGAATATGTATTATTGCGGAATAACTTTGTCACTAGTTTTTGGATTTTAGATTAAATTTACAACCATTTCCACTTCCTACCAAGACGCATAATTGTTGAGGCTCCCTTTAAATTGAGGGTATTTCTTTGCATAGTACCTTTCTTTGTTTATCCAATCGCAAGTTTATCCAAGTGACCTATTATACGCCCCCCCCCCCCACCCAAAAAAAAATAATTCTGAATTCACTATTTTCTCTCTGAAAATCAAATTTAAAATAACATGGGCTATTTCTTAAATTTATCCAAAAATATTTAACCTTTTAAAAATTAATATGTATTAAGACAAACAGCTGATGCATTGAGCAGTTTGACCAGTTTATATTATAACCGGTTATATTAAAATAAAGGTCAAACTTGTTAGCACTATATACCATTTCTACTACCTACCTATGACGCATAATTGTCAAGGTTCCCTTTGAATTGTGGGTATTTCTTTGTTCGCAAGTTTATCAAAGCACCTATTATGTGCCCCATCCCCCCAAAGAAAATCCTGGATCCACTATTTTCTCTCTGAAAATCTAATTTAAAATAACAAATTTCAAAACATTAAAATGTCTAATAATGAGACGAAGAGTCTGAGTCATAGATCTCAGCAAAGCATGTCTAAACAGGTTTTTTGGAATTGACTGTGAAAAAGCAAGGCTCTGACTGTGATTGTGTATTATTGTGTAATATCTTTATCAATTGAAGAAACATATGACCAGGTATTAGCTGAACTGATAGCTTTTGCTAAATTTGAAAACAGGTAGCACTGTATAAGTAAAACTATTCAAATTAATGACCTACTTGTTCAGAAAACAGAGACAATTTTAACTGTGAAAAAATCAAATTTCTAGATGGTATAATAAAGTAGTTATAGTAGATTGAATGTCAAATAGTGTGAAGAGTGAACAAAGTGACTGAGTACCGGTCGTCTTACCCTATGTGTGTTACAAAAGTGAAACCTTGAAAGTAGATCTTCTGCTTAATTGAAGTATAACAGAATTGTTTTCAGGTTCATAACTTTGCTCAATTTCATTTGACAAGGTTTTAAAGATATGCAAATATATTTCCTAAATTTTGAAAAAAAAAACGTTGATTTGGCTCAAAATTCTACTCAAATAACAGGAATTATATTTTCAGAACTAAAGGCAGAGAAAAAGCAACTAGTAACTGAAAATGCATGCAAAATGCTGTTTTGTCAAAATCTCAATAGGTCTAAGACCTGTCATATAGGCGAATTTCAGGGCCCTCTAGAGGAAGAAGGAGTAGAGGTTGGTACTTTAAAATACCTTCCCAGGACATACTTTAGCCTATAGACACATCCCTGAAAGTTTCATTTTCCTAGCCTAAACCCTTTCCAAGATAGCAAGAAGTCAATTAACTAGAATTTTACCATTGTATCCTAGTAGTCTACTATCTGTGGTAACCTATAGGTTATTCAACAAATAATTCTAGGCTATTTATAGCCAAGACCAGCTAGGAGATTTAGGCTAGGTCTGTCCAGCCAAAGAGGCTTCTTTAAAAGATATTTTACATCAGCAAAAACGTAGTTAAAAACTTCCCAGTACTTGCAGCGGAAATTCGTGTGCTTATGAGAGGGAACAAACAAGCAGTGTAACACTTTTTCCTCTGTTTCTTCCTCTATGTCCATAAGCAACAATTTATTTTCCGTTGAGCTAGCGTTTCTTCTTCTGTCAATATAGGTAGCGTTAAAAACAACAAAAAAGATATTCAGAAGGCTTTTCTAGGTTCGAATGATAGTGGAATATAACTAAATCTCGTGACGATAACTCGTCAAAGAAATAACGGAACCTCGTGACGAAAGCATTTTTGGAGGCCTGTTCTCCAACAGGAAGAAGAGGTCGTAACGGACAAGTGAAGTCCTTCGATCAAAGTATGACAAGAAGAAGAAATAAAAAACAAGTCTTTGAAACTGAAAATAAGAATTGACGTCAAAATTTAAAACGAATAAAAATTATTCCGTCTATGAAAGGGGCTGTCCCCAGCTCAACCCCCCGCTCTTTAATACGCTAAACTTTAACTGCTTTAAAAAGTAGAGTTGTGACAAAGAGTTTTTATTACTTTAAAAAATATAGTTGTGACAAAGAATCAAACGTTGCGTAAAAGGTAAGGCGCTGTGGAGGGTACAGTACCTTTCATATACAGAATGATTAAAGCTCCTTTTAAGGTTCGACTTTGGCTCACCGTAAAAATACCAGTTTACAGGGATTGGAATCAGCCGAGTCGGACAAATAGTCAAACTTTTAATTAAAGAGCAAGGTATTAAGGAGCAGGTGACCCCGTATATACTAATACGATTATATACTTATATACTTATACACTTATATACTTATACTTATACTTATATACTATTTATTTCCTTTTGAGTTTTAATGCTGCACCTTACAATCAGTTAAAAAATTGTTTTTTAATTTCTGATTGTTTTTCAAATAATGCAAGCAAATCTGGCTCATCCTTTGTGTGGGCCAGATTTGATTGCATTATTTGAAAAACAATCAGAAATTAAAAAACAATTTTTTAACAGATTGTAAGGTGCAGCATTAAAACTCAAAAGGAAATAAATAGTATATAAGTATAAGTATATAAGTGTATAAGTATATAAGTATATAATCGTATTAGTATATACGGGGTCACCTGCTCCTTAATACCTTGCTCTTTAATTAAAAGTTTGACTATTTGTCCGACTCGGCTGATTCCAATCCCTGTAAACTGGTATTTTGTGAAATACTATCACCCTTTGTGAAATATCCCTCCCCCTCACTGGAAACTTCTCCGTGGAAATTATATCCCATGCAGAGCACAATATTCCTCCAGACCGCTCCATCCTTACTGAAAGTCTACCCTCAGTAAAATTTCTTGCGGACAATTCAGTCTGAAAAATTCTCTTTAGCATACTACCATTTGAAAAAGACTTTAATTTCAAATCGGTTTTTTGATCCCTTTGGAAATGCCCCTTTCCATAGAATATTTTCCTGGGAATCCGAACTTCGCAAATCAAATGGCGCAAGGATAATTTCCCACGAACATCTTCAAAGGTGAAATTGAGTTGGCAAAGAATAATGTTAGGCAATTGAAAATGATTTCGTATAAGAATTCTGTTAAATCTCCCATATAAGATTTCCCCTTGGCAAATTCATCCTCAGAAGATATCCCTCCCAAAGGAAAATTTCCCCAATGAAAACTCACTCCAGGAAGACCCCCCCCCAAATTTTTTTTTATACTTCCCAATAACAAATACTATGCGTAAACAATGGGCAAAATTCAAGACTTACAGACCATGCTCCACGGGCTGTGGGGCTTATTTTACCCTTAAATACACAGTTATTGGATCTTTTAACTATACTGAACAAAATGACTACCTCAAAATTCTGATCAGATAATTTTGGAGAAAATGGGGTGTGGGAGAGACCCAGTTGCCCTCTAATCTTTTTGGTCACTTAAAAAGGGTGCTAGAACCTTTAGCTACCATGGAGTGAACCCTTTCCTGATCTTCTAGGGCAATTATTTAAATACAATCACCCCTGGTATGCTGAATCTGATGGTTTGATTTTCATTAAGATTCCTTAATTTTAAGATGTGTTTCTTCCCTATTTCAAAAATCAGGCGAATTTCCTCAGGCTCGTAACTTCTATAGGTACGACTAAACTTGATGAATTTTATATATTTGGAATCAGCATAATAAGCTGATGTTTTTAATGTATCTATTGATATTAAAATTCTGTTTTCTAAAGTTTTAGTTACTATTGAGCCATTTCGCTCCTTACTTATTGTTAGTTTCGACGAACTATTTGAAAACACGAACAGAAATATATCGATAAAACTCCATGTATCTCTTCTTTTCAGATAGAATAAGCCTTACATCTGACATTTGAGAACAGAAATTTGGGTTCGAATTGAAGCTCAACATTTAATAAGACGGAGCTGGATAATTTGTCTACGATAAATCTGAGTTAACGGGGCACTTAATTTAAAATTTTACTCAAAGGTTGAGTCTAGTATTTGATCATAACCCAAATGCCTTCTTGCATAAGAAGTAAATACTTTATAATTTACTCACAAGGTGATTTAAATGTGCAGTTAGGCGCATTAAGTGTTTGTTAAGCTTTCCTGCAAGCTTTCACAAAACGATTTCTGCAGCATAAATTAATAGTGTTAGCAAACAGAGTCAGGACAGTAACGAAAAAAGCAGCATATAAAAAAAGTTTCAAACACAAAATCAGAGAATTTTGGAGTTGAATATTTTTTCGCTACTGTCAAAAGCATGTAAAATGAATGCAAATAATAATCCATAGGAAGGGAAATTTGAACCACTTATTTGGAATATGTAAAAAGCTTAGAAAAGAGGACTCATGCATAGTCAGGAAGCTCAAAATATCGTCTACGCTATTAATGCTCTTCCGGCGTCTGTTCTATGAACTTAGTGAAAATGACATGAACTGGATTTAAAGCTTTACACTTGGGCTTAATAATAACATACGTTACTTGATAAGGTCACCAATAAGTAAAATCCGGGGGGGGGGGTAATGTGACAAGAGAGTCAAATTGACCAAATTGATTCTGAAAAAAAGTGAAAAACGGAAAAAAAACGAGGAATGGGGCGCCAGAAAAAATCTTGGTGGGGACTACCTTCTCCCTAGCACTGGAACCCCCATTGCTGCAATCCCTCATAAAATTCTCAATTTTTTAAAGCAAAAAGCTTTTGTGCAATTTTTTGTGAGCAAGAAGAAAAACTAGAATTACTAATTTTTTCGTTAAATCGCAGCTAATTTTAAGAAAAGCTATTCATTAGGGTAAGAAGACTTAAATCACAGCAGAATATTGATTTTAAATTGAGCAGTATGCCTTTTTTAATACTACTGCATAAGTTTAATGTGTGATAACATAGTTTGGAGCCCTTTAGTGATTCAAAAAGGAACTTACAAAGGTAGCAATTCCACACCTTAACATATTATTGAAAGGTGCAAACATGAATTTGTTGGTGTGAACTAAGGATTTTGCTGTATCTAATTTTATCAAATGACGTTCATGTGCAAAAAATGCATTGTTCGGACGGACTAACACACATCTGGCTTAAAAAAAAAATGTTGTTTGACGTTAAAAAGAAAGCAAAACCGTAACGAAGCCGCTCCTAAAGCATACCCAGAGGGTAAGCTCCCGTATAAAAGTTTAAAACGCGGCTCCATGAAATCTATAACTACTTATTTTGAACATATACTACTAAAAGGAAAAGTGATGTATCCAGCCCCACCACCCCTTTTCTCAAAAAGAGAATTCAGACTTCGTGTCCATGGTTTGTTCCCTAAGTAAATATTTTCAGTCATTATGCATTAATGTCACATATCAATGGTTTGAAGAAAACGTAATTTCTAGCGTTAAAACTTGCACTTTAATGTAAAGCCAAAGTTAAATAATCTTACTGTTATACGAAAACAGGTCTTGTTTCTTTACGAAATAAGAATATTTAAAGACAATTAAAACAAATATGACGATGATTAAATAGTTCATTTAGATGAAGCTAAAACCTCCACATCAAGTAAAGACTCTATGAGCTGGGAAACTTAACTTAATTTACAAGTTTCTACGTGGATTCTTTGACTGAGATAAAAAGTCTTATTTGAAGCTTTCAGCTAGGGTAAATAGTACTACTAGGGTAGTAGCTACTAGGGTAAAAGTTTACCCGGTTCAAAGGGTAAGTCAAAAGGTTTTCTATTACAGGGAGCACAAAAGCGCAACTCACCTAAGGAATGATAAGCCTTAAATGTATCACTTTTTGACAATGCTGTTTCGTAAGATAATTGGCGTAGATTCTTTGGAGAGGGCTTATTCGATTGAAAATTGAAAGTTCTAGTGCCCTATTTAAGAGTCAAATGAAATTGGAGAGCAACAAACCCCCTCCCAAGCCTGATTTCTGCGCATACTCCTCCCAATCACCTCCAAAGACATCCTATCTGAATTTTATTAAAAATTGTGAAAATCTCTATTAGCTTTGTCCCCACCCGCCAGGGATGACATTTCCACCCATGGCTCCTGGTGAACGTCAGTAAATAACACAAGTTGCCTTTTGTAAACTAATAGATTTTTTTATTGGAAAATTTTTAGTCCTGGGTTTGCGAAAAGGCCAAGGGTATTACGGGGAAAACTTCAGAGAATTTTGAGGAGAATGTTGAATTAAGTCAAAACACAAAATGTGGATGGAGGTTGTCAAAAAAGTATACTTGTACTATATCAAGAACGGCCAGAGGTATTTTTCAGGCTAGAGGAAAGTTTCAGGGCATGTTAGGTATGTTAAACTAATCAAAGATTCTATGTGCATCCAGGCTATCAAAATAGAAGACAGATTAGATAGAAGACAGATATGAAGGGAATAGAAAGTAGACAGGATTTCAATCAGAGGGAATTATTCCTTGCTTTTTTATTTCTGATAATATAACTGAAATAAAAAATTTAGCTTTTTAGTATCACCTTTTTAGCTATTCACTAAGTTTTGCTTTCAGGTGATTATAGTCAAATATTAGTCTCAGATTTGCAATAAGAGAGCAAAAAAACCTTTGCATGTACAATTTGGCAGAATGTGGAATCCTATGGTCTCAAACTTAGCAGTTCAGTATTCAAATTTGCAACTAGTGATTTCAAAGATCATCGAGTATCAACTTCGGGGGAAATTAAATAACCTGTACCGAATATGTAATATCCACCTTTTGATTTTAGATTTTCATGGTTTAACGTTAAAACTCCACTAAACAAGCTGAGAAACCCTTTAACACAAACTATTGCGGATATCATTGTTGCAAACTGGGGTTGTACAAGTGCTTGGTGTAACTGAGTGCCTTCTGATCGATCTAGTCAGCTAAAAATAACACAGGGGCACTAAATTCTCAAACAGATAATTTTTCTGATATATCCAAGATAGTACATTCTACACCACGCTGATCTTAGAAAAAAAATATAATAGCCTATAAGTGTGTTTTATATATATATATATATATATATATATATATACTAGCTGTTGGGGTGGCGCTTCGCGCCACCCCAACACCTAGTTGGTGGGGGCGCTTCGCGCCCCCCCCAAGCCCCCCCGCGCGCGTAAGTCGTTACGCGCCATAATAGTTACGCGCCATTGTAGTTGTGTCCCTATGTCCCACCTGTGAATATAGATATATATATATATATATATGGTTTTAACTACGTAAAACTTGCGAATATACAACATTCTTTGCTGTCCCATTGTCTTTGCATATAAATAGATTGTCAGGTTATCCCCCTGTTTCCCCCGGTGTCCCCGTTGTAGTTGTGTCCCTGTGTCCCGGTCGTCATTTATATTCCCTGTGTCCCGGGTCCCGGTCATCATTTGTATCCCGGTGTCCCGGTCTGTATATACATTCGTTTTTTAGTTTTGTTTTTCTCCTTTATTTTTTTCCTTTTTTTTTCTTTTTTAGCTTATTTAGATTTTTAGATTTTTTAGTTTTTTTTATTAGTTTTTAGTTTTTATTTCTTTTTAGTTTTTTTGTCCCGGTCGTCATTTATATCCCCCTGTTTCCCCCGGTGTCCCCGTTGTAGTTGTGTCCCTGTGTCCCGGTCGTTATTTATATTCCCTGTGTCCCGGTCGTCATTTGTATCCCGGTGTACCGGTCTGTATATACATTCGTTTTTTAGTTTTGTTTTTCTCCTTTATTTTTTTCCTTTTTTTTTCTTTTTTAGTTTATTTAGATTTTTAGATTTTTTAGTTTTTTTATTAGTTTTTAGTTTTTTTTTCTTTTTAGTTTTTTTGTAGTTTTTACCTTCTTTTTAGTTTTGTTAATTTTTTTTTTACTTGTGTCCTGGTCGTCATTTATACTCCCTGTGTCCCGGTGCTTTGTTGATTGCTAATCGAACATTCCTTTTGTCCTGGTCGCTTTCTCTTTGAGTGTCGTCATTTATTTTTTTCTTTTTTAGTTCTTTTAGTTTTTACCTTTTTTAGTTTTTTTTTAGTTTTTAGTTTTTTTAGTTTTTTACCTTTTTTTAGTTTTTTTAGTTTTTTAGCTTTTTTATTTTTTTTATTAGTTTTTAGTTTTTTTGTAGTTTTTGCCTTTTTTTTTAGTTTTTTGTCCTGGTCGCTTTCTCTTTGAGTGTCGTCATTTATTAGTTTTTTCCTTTTTTTTTTAGTTTTTTATTGGTTTTTACCTTTATTTTAGCTTATTTTTCAGTTTTTTCCTTTTTTTTAGTTTTTTTTTATTTTTTATTTTTTTTAGTTTTTTACCTTTTTTTAGTTTTTTTAGTTTTTTTAGTTTTTTAGCTTTTTTACTTTTTTTATTAGTTTTTAGTTTTTTTTTGTAGTTTTTGCCTTTTTTTAGTTTTTTCAGTTTTTTTTTTAGTTTTTTATTGGTTTTTACCTTTATAGTTTTTTTAGTTTTTTAGCTTTTTTATTTTTTTTATTAGTTTTTAGTTTTTTTTTGTAGTTTTTGCCTTTTTTTAGTTTTTTCAGTTTTGACGTCACCTAATCCAGTTTTTTCAGGTGACGTCACCTGACACATCCATCCACACATCCATCCACACATCCACAGACAGACAACTTATTTTTATATATATAGATATATATATATATATATATATATTTATATACACATATATATATATATATATAAATATATATATATATATGCCAAGCAGATCACTAAAATTATTCTAGAAATAAACAATGATGATTATCACGGTCAATCATATCAGTAGTCATTATTATGTCAAAGATTGTAATATTTGATAAATCCAGAGAGCGCAAATTGGCCTGGAAAGCAAATTGAGCTTTTAAAAATACATTTTTACGTTTACTTCAAGGAAATATCTCGTTTTTTTATCAGTCCCAATTTTGACTTTCATAATTGTTATCTAGAGTCTGTTTTTGGTTGAATTTTTTTTTAAAGACTTAGTGTTAATTTGGATGCAAAACTGAAAAATATTAAGATTTTGTTCTTATAATCAAGTTTGGTATCATTCTTTGTTCAGGCGGAATAGTATTTTCTGCTGAAGTACATAAAAAAACATATATGCAAAAATTTGTGATTAATTATAATAAAATTTCTAAAGAACTTTCATTCATGCAAATTTACTGGAAACCGAATTTTTGAGATCTTCTGTCCACGAGAAGAATTTTTTGGCTCGTTCGAAGGCTTGATGCGGGGAATCTGTGTGACCCCTTTGTTGCTTAGCAACTAAAATTTCAGTTTTATTCTAATAAGACATATCAGTACTTTTCGTAGGAGCAGAATTATCTAGCGAATATGATTGTCATAACCTGCTTATTTGTTTTCACTATTATCAAAGGAGGAAAAAAAAAATAATCTGATACAACTATATTAACTAGACTGTGGAGCATCTGAAAAAGAACATTCAAACTTGTTTTTTTTTCTGAAACAATTTTGGACAATTTTTCCTTTCAGGTCGCGGATTCTAATAATATATTTTATATCTTAAAAATAGCTGTTGGGGTGGCGCTTCGCGCCATCCCACCACCAAGTGGGCGGGGGCACTTTGCCCCCCAAGCCCCCCCGCGCGCGTAAGTCGTTACGTGCCATACTAGTTACGCGCCATTGTAAATGTTTCCCTGTGTCCCACCTGTGAATATATATATATATATATATATATATATATATATATATATATATATATATATATATATATATATATATATATATATATATATATATATATATATAAATATATATATATATATATATATATATATTATATATATATATATATATATATATATATATATGTATATATATATATATATATATATATATATATATATATATATATATATATATATATATATATATATATGTATATATATATATATATATATATATATATATATATATATATATATATATATATATATATATATATATATATATATATATATATATATATATATATATATATATATATATGTTTTAACTACGTAAAACTTGTGAATATACAACAATCTTCGATGTCCCATTGTCTGTGCATATAAATAGATTTTCAGGTTTACCGACTCTTGAACATGCAACTTATAATTGTCCATGGGAAAAACAATCCGTATTCAGATCTATACCTCATGATTCTAATGATTGCCCTTGAGCTTTGTTGATGGTGATTGGTAATCGAACATTCCCTGTGTCGCCGTCGTCATTTATATATCCCCTGGTGCCCCCCAGCGTCCCCGTTGTAGTTGTGTCCCTGTGTCCCGGTTGTTATTTATGTTCCCTGTGTCCTGGTCGTCATTTGTGTCCCGGTCTATAATTTCTCTTTGAATGTCCCGGTCGTCATTTATATTCCCTGTGTCCCGGTCGTCATTTGTGTCCCGGTCTGTATATACATTCGTTTTTGAATCGGTCTTTTTTTAGTTTTTAGTTTTTTACCTTTTGTTTAGTTTTTTTTAGTTATACCTCATGATTCTAATGATTGCCCTTGAGCTTTGTTGGTGGTGATTGCTAATCGAACATTCCATGTGTCCCCATTGTCATTTACATATCCCTCTGTGCCCCCCGGCGTCCCCGTTGTAGTTTTGTCCCTGTGTCCCGGTCGTCATTTATATTCCCTGTGTCCTGGTCGTCATTTGTGTCCCGGTGTCCCGGTCTGTATATACATTCGTTTTTGAATTGGTATATGATGAAATAAATTTTTGTGTTTTCCCCCTTTTTTTCTTTTTAGTTTTTTTTTGGTTTGTACCTTTTTTTTAGTTTTTTTTTTAGTTTTTTTCTTTTTCTTTTTAGTTTTTTTTTGTAGTTTTTACCTTTTTATTTTTTTATTTTTGTTTTAATTTTTTTTAGTTTTGTTTTTCTCCTTTATTTTTCAGTTTTTTCCTTTTTTATTTTTTTTTTTATTTTTTATTTTTTATAGTTTTTTAGCTTTTTTAGATTTTTTATTAGTTTTTAGTTTTTTTAGTTTTTTTTTAGTTTTTAACTTTTTTAAGTTTTGTTTTAGTTTTTTTGGCTTGAATACATTCGTTTTTGAATTGGTATATGATGAAATAATTCAGACGTCAAATGTGGACAGACAGACAGACAGATATAACACACAGACAACTTATTTATATATATATATATATATATATATATGTATATATATATATATATATATATATATATATATATATATATATATATATATATATACCAATGAGAATAGAAATAATAAATAATTGTCAGAAATGCTCAAGCAGAAACTTAAACAACTATATATCTTAAAAAATATTGAGGGAAATAGTGAATTCAACTTTTAATAAAAAATTTAATTCAATATTTTAATTTGTTTTCAATATTTACGCTAGCACCAGTTTTACTCTTATAAGTCACCAAAACTCTTTGTCACTGCCCACAAAATTCACAATTTTGAAACAAAAAAAGGAAAATGTTAGAAAATCCCTTCTTTGGAGTATGGATATGCCAAGGATGGACCCATTGGCAAAAAAATGTTTTTTTTATGTCCTTGGCACTTTAATAGTTATTTGCTGAACATAATTGAGATTTATCTTATCTGGAGTTTGGATTTAAAATTAATTAACAATTTGGTGTCAATGAGTAGTAGAAAAGTACAGGTAAGTATATAACTCTTTCAATTGGAAAATTAGAAACACTATTTTTTTGCGTAAAAACTGTTAGAACTATTAAGCTAAACAGTGGTTTATAAAAAATTTTGATCCTGTTTTACCAGAACAAAGAGTTTTTATAGGAATGTTCTACATATTTTACTTTTTGTACAAAAAAGATGAATTTCATTCCTCTTTGTAAGAACTTTAAAATATAGAATCCTGTAATCAATGTAATCAATGCATTACTTTGAAACTTTTACTCGGGTTTCACAAAATATTTTTCCAATTTCAGGAATCAGAATAAACTATAATCCCATTAGCAAAATCCAGCTATTGCTATTTCTAGGTCTCATATTTGATTCTTCCAACAGTTTTCCCACGGAAGGTCAGAATTAGAAAAAAAAGAATAAAAGAATTAAAAAAAAAGAAGAGGCACAACTGAGGAACTGATCTTAAAATTTATTACATGCGAACAAATACAAAACTTAAAATAGACATAGTAACAATAACGGTTTGATATACATGGAATATAATTGATATAATATTGCAACTCAACCTCAGCAATACAAAAGATATTATGTGACTTTTTACCAAAATACAGTTCTTAGTTTATGTTCTCACACTTAACATGCTTTTTAGCATGATCCACTCCATTTTCCCAAATACTATTTGGTTTTCAAATATTTAGAATTTTCTGTCTCTTCAAAAATCCACTATACAACCCTTTCTTGCTAATCAATTTTTTGGATAATTAATCTTTTGATATCTGAATTGCTTTGGTACTACTTTAATTGACTAAAACAACCTCCCATCGGGGATTATTTTCTTTAATTATGGACAAAATATCTAAAACATATTTATCAGTTTTTCTGTAAAAATCAATGTTAATCGTTTAATAAAATGCCTTTGATTTTACCACAGCCGTGCAAATCCATGCCCTGTGGCGGACCCAGCTCTCAACTGCTTGGTCGAAGAGCCCTCATTAGAACTGTCAAAACTCCAGCAAGTGATGTAGCCTTATTCATAAGTTTGCCTACAACAGGATCACCCAGGCTTCTTCCATTCATTTCTTTTGCTACATTTATAGTCATTAGAAATGCCTGGGCCACATCTTTTACTTTATTACACAATTCAGCTCCACTTAATTGTAATGGCCCAGGGGCAGAAGCCAGTTCAACAGCTGACATTCTCATTTTGTCCATGATATTTAAACACTGATTCAGACAAAGAGCCATTGCCCCGGCACTTTCAGTTGCACTTTTGACAAATAATTTAGATGCAGTAACAAATTGACAGGAATCATTCAACAGTTTTTCACGACTAGTATGGAAATTCTTTTCACTTTCAGCAGACGGCTGAAGTAAAATTAGCCTACGCTTAGAGCCTAGTTCTAACACTGCTCTATTAATTCTATCTTCTGCTTGAGAAAATAGAGCCTCAAAATCAATATCACTAACATCAAGAGAATCCTGGTCATAACTACCGGAATCTACCGAAATGGTGTCATCAGCTATTGGTGGTGGTTTACTGCCGACTGACTCGTTACTAGCCCTTCCTGGTTTTAAGGCTCTCAGCGTCTTATAGTCATCAATTGGAGTTATTGAGGGCTCAGGCTGGGCTAAAGGAGCAGAGGTCATGTGAAGTGAGCCAGGTTTCTTAAGAGTGCTTACCCGCTGACTAGTCGAAAAGGAAAAGGAAGGAGATCTTTTTTCTGGTCTAAGACTATTGGAATGAAAAATAGGTATGCGTTGAGGACTGTTAGGTGCACTAAAGACGGTTATCGGCTTCTTTATTCGCATAGGAATTATCGGCTTCGGACTGCCCGGCTCTTCTAAGTCACTGTCAATAGACCCCTCTTGCCTAGACTCCTGAAAAAAGCATGTTTTTTAAGCTTTAAGACTATAAGAAAAAAAGGAGTAATTGAAATATCGAAGTAATACGAAACAACTAAAAAAAGAGTAATTTTAAATAGCTTCAATTTTAATTTTAACACCGGTAATTTTTTTTTCCTAAAAAAAAGTTTCAGCATCATTAACAGAAAGAGAAAACAAAGCAATGACAGAGCGCATCCCTGTTTAAGTCCTACCTTTCTTAAAATTGGCCTAGAGTAAGAAATGCCTACCATCACTACTACTTAAAACCACCTAAGGCATTTTCGCTAGTTTACTATCCAGACTGCAAATCCTAATTTCGCTACAGCCCCCTTCAACGCTATGTAGCCCATTTTCCCTATGCCTCGTCAATTTACCAACTAAAGCCTACAAGAACAAAATTGGTTTATCCTACTGCAACTTTACCTAAGCCAAACCTGGCGTTCAATCAGCCTGTCTTTTAGATGCAACTATTTAGCCGCCCTAAGGTGTCTTCTTTCGCTCAATTAGACTTTTTTTCCCGTCGAATTTCCCTAAAAATCTACATTTTTTGTTCATGACCGACTGTGCTATTCGCCTTGAGCAATCTAAATGATAGAAAGACTTCTTTCTTCTTTTCCTTGTACCCCTTATAAAAAACCCTCAAACCAGTACCCATGCTATTTTTTCTCCTACGTGCCACCTAACCTTTTATCTAAAACAAAAAACTCAGAAATAACCAACAAAACTTGGTATGTTCCCTTCCCTTGTCATTTCCTTACTCTTCTGAATAAATGAATACAGGCCTATACTCTACTAGTTCTTTTTCAACTTTTGCTCTCTGTCAAATCTTATGCCATTCTTACATCCAAAATCATTATCCATGTATTTCCTAACCAAAATTTGCATTTCGGTTTTCAGCCCACCTCCCCCCAGCCAATTCCCTTCTAATTGGCACGTGTTCTAACTTAGCCAAAGCCATCATCTGAAAATCCACAAAAAAGGGTAAAAAGTGTCAAGCTAACTGCCTGTTGTCTATAACACTTGCAAATGCTCCTTGAAACTAGTTTAAGATACTACTTGAAGCTAAAAAGTTATTTGATTGATGGAATTAGCAGGGAGAACAGGGAGCTTCCGAATCAGTAAGATTCTATCTCGACATTTGGTTCCTTTGAGATAAGAAACTAGCAACCTGCTACCAGTGGCGGGTCCGGGAGAGGGGCGCAGGGGGCGTGCCCCCCTGACGTAGTGGTGGATTTGTTGTTGGGACCGCTTGCTCTGGTTTGGGAGAAAAGCTTTTTTTGTAATTGGTTCTTAACAATTAAGTTTTAATAAGTTTTTATTTATTAAGACTGTTTCTTTTTGCAAACAAGTTCGAAATAAGGTTTCAGTTACTTTTTGTAGTCGCTGTTAGTTTTTACTAATGATGCATACTGCCAAAAAGTATTTAATTAAATGTAGGTTCATCAAGGGAATCTGTTCGTATTACCACAAAAGCCAACTGGGAGGTGAAATCTGCATTTCGTAATAACAAGGTGTGGAAATTTAAAGTCTTAATTTCTTTTGACTGACAAAATGATATTTCAGGATTGTGCTGTCACATCAGGGCTGCAAAACAAAATATTTACTTCTTTTTATCATCAAAAATTTGTTGCACTGAGGCGAATAAATTGATATCATTACTCTTTTTGGCTGTCTATTTTGTTTTTTTTGGGTTTGCTTCAGAGGCGCCATTTGGGCCAAATCTTGGGGTGGGGCATGGAGTATTTGACAGAACTTGAGACTTTTATTATGAATCTAACCTACTTTCAAAGTTTATAATGATTAATAGCCAATAGCGTAATCACCCTAAGGGTCGTCAGGTAATTACACTATTTGGCTAATAGGCGTGCAGTTAGGTCAAATCATTTGAACAGAATGGATTATGTTGGACACAATGGATAATTATGGCCGGAAAAGGGCCCTTTGTGGTGGAGGCTTGGGCCCCCTGGAAAATCTGGGGTGGGCATTTGCTCACCCCTGACCCCCCCCAAATGGCGCCTCTGGTTTGCTTTTTTGACAACATTGTTGTTTTTTAGGAGATTTGTATAATAGAAAGTAAATACAAGCAGTGCAAAAATTATTAATATAAGTTCTGGATTTTGGTGAACAAATGGTGGCCACTTTACTGCTTATTTTCATTTTATTAAAGTTCTGCATTGTATGACATATCACCTCTTTTTTTCATTCTAAGACATAAAAATAAAGGCCAAACTCTTTAGAACTTTAACAAAGGTTTTTAAAATTATACACTTAAAACTAAGTATATGAGTCGAAATATTCCTTCAAAGGTCAGAGTAATCATTTAATAAGAATAGATTTTGGAAAAATTATTTATAAAAGAAGGCAAATAATTATGTGTTTTTTTTTTTTATCTAGCTGGTATAGATGAGTCTCTGACTTCTCGGTTTGAATCGGTGGAATGGCATCGATTTTTCAAACATTTCTGATAAAATGTCGATAAAAGGTGAAAATTTATATAACTTGAGTTAACCATGGAAACGGAATGCGACAACAATAGTACTTCAGGATTTTCACCTTCTCAATACCAACCAGTCACAAAATATAATTATGTTTTTGTATTGGATATATACCTGATAATTTTTATACTTGTTTTGATTAATGCATTTCAATCAAATTCTCATGATTAGTTATCTATAAATCAAAATTTTTACAGGACAATTCTCTTGCTTAATGCTAAATCTGAGTTAAATTTAAAATTTTTATTTTTGTGCTCAACAGACATATCGAGATTTAAACTTTGAATTGAATATCTGAATATCTCAAGATGAAAAATATTAACTAGAAATCTTCCGCTTGAAACCATGAGAATTTAAATCACCAACCAATATCTATCAAATACAAAAACCAACAAATACATAATTTTTTTTTAAAGGAGTAGTTCGACTCATATTCTTAGTTTGAAGTACATACCTATTTTATTAGAGTCCATATTTATCTGACGATAAAATTTTGATTAGTAGATTTTTGAGATTTCGTCGAAGTTGACATTGTTTATTAAAAGACTAAGTTAAAAGAAAAAAGTGATTAGCTAATGCTTTATTGCCTATACTTAAATTTCTTCTATGCCTTTCTGTCTATTCGGTCTGCTTTTCTTTTTACACCCCTAAAAGAACTAGTATTTAACGTTTAATATGTTTTACGAATATACAAGTTGTATCTTCATCCTCATTTCCTACTCTTCATTACTATCATAGTTACTAAGTGATGCCAAATTGTCAGGTGACATTCTAAATGGTTTGACCTATACAAATTTTCACAAAGAGTGCATGACCCCAAAAGATGGTTCAAGACCAATTTTTTACAATAAAAAGCTTAACTTACTTGCTATAGCGGTCAGATGCGCAAAGGTGAAAAATGATGCAGAAAATACTAAATATCATATTTTTTATAGATGGTGAACAGCTTTTTATTTTTTTTTGTATGGCGGGGTGGTTTTTTGACCACCCCTTGCTGCATTATGGCTACCTAATTGTGTCTTCCTTTAGCAAGAATTTATGTTGTTTTTTACTTCATGGATGAACTTTCAAAATTTTATTTTGGAGATTTTTGTGTTTAGAACATTAAGGTACAAGCCAATAATGAAAGAAGGATTAATCCAATATTTATAGATGAAAATTGTTTATCAAAATTCATCCAATGATCTTTAAAAACGTTGAGGTTTTTCAAAAAAGATGGGGTCAAATTTATCTTCAAAATGATGGAGTTTTTGAAAATAATGTGGTAAAAATGATCTTCAAAATAATAGGGTCAAAATGATTTTCAGAATGAGGGAGTTCGCCAAAATGATGGGGTCACAATGATTTTTAAAATTATGGGGTTTGTCAAAATGATAAAGTTAAATAATCTCAAGAATGATGGGTTTTACCAAAACGATGGGGTCTAAATGATTTAAAAATGATGCAGTTTGTCAAAATGATAAAGTTATAAAATGATGGGGTTTGCCAAAATCATGGGGTCAAAATGATGGAGTTTAAAAAATGATCGGGTAGAAATGATCTTCAAAATCGGGTCGGAAGATACTATGGAAAATAAATTTAAAAAATGGGACTTTTTATTGGTAGGGAGTAAAGAGCTAATGTGTCATCAACAGTATGTGTCAAGCAGAAGCCTCTGCAACTGTTTTTAACTCAGGCAGCTTGCTACTGCGGTGAGTTGTCAGTAGCAGTAGCAGCAGTAATAGAATAAACTGTAATTACTTAAAAAAAAATCAAATACAAAAAAAGAAAGTCCAAAAATGCCCTAGATACTAGACTAAAACAAAATAATGGGCCCCATTCACCTCTGTTAAAAAAAACCAGGAACTCCTGAGACTAAAACAAAAGCTTGGGCTATTGCAGAAAATAGTAAAAAAATGGTCATTGGTTCTATTAAAATGGCCATAAGCTGTCTTAAAGCACTCCAATTGCATTTTACAAAATTGATAGAAAGGGGTAAAATTTAAACCTCACACTGACAAGAAATATCATATTACAGCTTGTATCAAACAGTTCGTGGTAACGAACTGTAGTAAGGAGCGACCCGGCTCAATAGTAACCAAAACTCTAAAAAATGGAATTTTGATACCAATAGCTACATCAAAAGAATCGCATTTTAATGCTGGTTTTAAATATATAAGTTTCATCAAGTTTAGTCTTACCCATCAAAAGTTACGAGCCTGAGAAAATTTGCGTTATTTTAGAAAATAGGGGGAAACGCCCCCTAAAAGTCATAGAATCTTAACGAAAATCACACCATCAGATTCAGCGTATCAGAGAACCCTACTGTAGAAGTTTCGAGCTCCTATCTACAAAAATGTGGAATTTTGCATTTTTTGCCAGAAGGCAGATCACGGATGCGTGTTTATTTGTTTTTTTGTTTTTTTTTTTTTTTTTTTCCCAGGGGTGATCGTATCGACCCAGTTGTCCTAGAATGTTGCAAGAGGGCTCATTCTAACGGAAATGAAAAGTTCTAGTGCCCTTTTTAAGTGACCAAAAAAATTGGAGGGCACCTAGGCCCCCTCCCACGCTAATTATTTTCCCAAAGTCAACGGATCAAAATTCTGAGATAGCCATTTTATTCAGCGTAGTCGAAAAACCTTATAACTATGTCTTTGGGGACGACTTACTCCCCCACAGTCCCCGTGGGAGGGGCAACAAGTTACAAACTTTGACCTGTGCTTACATATAGTAATGGTTATTGGGAAGTATACAGGCGTTTTCAGGAGGATTTTTTTGGTTTGGGGGAGGGGTTGAGAAGAGGGGGATATGCTGGGGGAACTTTCCTTCGAGAATTTGTAATGGGAGAAGAAAATTTCCATGAAGGGAGAGCAGGATTTACTAGCATTATTTAAAAAAAAAAATTAAAAAATAAAAGTGAAAAAGCTTTTTCAGCTGGAAGTAAGGAACAGCAATAAAACTTAAAACAAACAGAAATTATTACCCATATGAGGGGCTCACCTCCTTCTAATACCTCGCTCTTTACGCTAAAGTATTTTCGGTAATTTCAACTACTTATTCTACGGCTTTTGTGATTCAGGGGGTCATTCTTAATGAATTGGGACTAAATTTAAGCTTTAGTGTAAAGAGCGAGGTACTGACGATGTGGCGAATCCCCTCATATATGTAATAAAAACATGAGAATACAAAAGTTCTTTACGTAAGCTAATTTATAAGTTACGTAAATCTTTTACCAATAAAAAGATTCGTAAAAAATTAAAAGTTCTAGTTGCCTTTTTAATTAACCAAAAAATCGGGGGGCAACTAGGCTTCGTCCCCCGCTCTTTTTTTCTCAAAATCATTCGATCAAAATTATGAGAAAGCCATTGAGCCAAAAAAAAAATATGCAAATTTCGTTTTGATTATTCCTCTGCGGAGAGCCAAAATCAAAACATGGATTGATTCAAAAACGTTCAGAAATTAAATAAAAAAAACAAGTTTTTTCAACTGAAAGTAAGGAGTGACATCAAAACTTAAAACGCACAGAAATTACTTCGTATATGAAAGAGGCTGCTTCCTCATCAACGCCCCGCTCTTTACGCTAAAGTTTTTTACTGTTTTAGAAAGAAGAATTGAGAGAAAGAGTCAAACTTTAGCGTAAAGAGCGGGGCGTTGATGAGGAAGCAGCCTCTTTCATATACGAAGTAATTTCTGTGCGTTTTAAGTTTTGATGTCACTCCTTACTTTCAGTTGAAAAAACTTGTTTTTTTTATTTAATAATATCAAAGCCTCCTTTTTTAATCCAAAATATCAGCATTTTCAATAGCTGTTTCCAAAATTTGCTTTGTAGCTGTCCTAAAAATAAGCAGACTCATTAATATATAATGAATTTTTTGACTTTACAGCATATTGCTTACTAGGTCTGTACATTGCCTCTCTGTACATTACAGAGAGGAAGAGATACAATAAAATAAATAACAAAATAAGAGGGGGAGGAAAGGCATTCAGTATTGTATTGAACAAAGTCCATTTGTTATGCATGCAAACTGTAGCGATTTTAAATGAGCTAGATGTCCCATGGTGCTTAGCCTTCTATGCTATCCGCAAAACACCTTCATAATTGTAATTGCAATCTAATTCTACACTTATTTACCGATCTTCAGAAATAACTACTGAAAGTAATAATTATACATTACGCGGCTTATTTATATTGAAATTTCAGTCCTCAATATTCAGATACTAAGTACATTAACATTTCTTTTTTCAAATACTCTGGAAAATTATCTCCCCAACTACGTAAGTAGGGGATGGCCTTCCGGTGCTTGGTCTCCTCACTGCTGAGATGTCTACCTTGTTTATGATCCGTCCTGTAATCTCCAAGAATTGATGAATTTTAATTTTTTTTTTGTATTTTCTTAAGCTTGACACCCTCCCCCAAAGAAGTTCCAGTATGCTAATTTGTTCTTGCAAAAAACTTTAAAGAATATTAAATTTCAGTTCTCAATATTCAGAAGCTGAGCATTTTAACATCTCTTTATCTAAAGAACTCTGGGAAATTATCTCCCCAACTACGTAAGTAGGGGACGGCCTTCCCGTGCTTGCTCTCCTCGCTACTGAGACGTCTAGTTTGCTTATGATTCGTCTTGTGATCTCCAAGAATTGAAGAGTTTGAATTTTTCTTCATTTTTTAAACTTGATATCCCCCCCTCCAAAGAAGTTCTAGTATGCTAATTTACACTTGCAAGAAACTTTAAAGACTATTAAATTTCAGTTCTCAATATTCAGATGCAAAGCATTTTAACATCTCTTTATCTAAACACTCAGGGGAAGCATCTCTTAAACTACGTAAGTAGGACTAATCGACTAAGAATCCCAAAGATAAACTCCGACAATGTGGTAAGTCCCTTTGAAGCTGAATTTTTGTTCTGAGCTGTCAGCTGAAAGTTGTCATTATCCTCATTGCAAATGCATCTTACCATTGTTTCACATTGAAATTTAATACCGAAAGTAAGGGGTTCAATCTCATCTGCTTAGTTTTGGGACCCTATGATTCACAAGCTACAATTCTAGGCTTGGCTCATTTGCCTTCAAACTATAGTCATTTCTCTTATGAAAACATTATCTTTATTTAAAGGTGTTGCAGCATTTGACGTTAAAGATGCAAAACACGACACCCATATTGGCTTAAGATATTTGATTTCATAAAATTGTATTTTTGTTATTAAAAACGATTGTGAAGATACATATATAAATACACACATATATGTGCACATAAACAATCTCCTTCTAGTAATTCTAGTAAAATACAAACCTTGAACATATTGCTTGGAAGTGGTGGCCTTGGCATTTCCTTCTTTGGTGAGGTTCTTGGAGGAAGTGGAGGACTTTCTTCTTTTTCCTCTCTACATGTCTCGTGATTGCCGATAAAGACTTCTTTAACAGTTGCTACGCTTGCGTTTGATCCAAGGGAATCTCCACTAGACGACGTTACACTTGATTTGGAAGGTGAAGGAGATAAGGACCTTGGGAAAGGCTCTCCAGGAACAGCGACCCTTATTGCAGGTTCTGAGGATTGACTTCTATGTGTTAAGGTGCTTGTGGGTATTTGAGAATTTCTCAGAGGAGCAATGGTGTCGATGAGATCGCCTTGTGAGCTGGAACGAGTAAGTGAGTTGGATCGAATGTTGGGTGCTGAGTATCTTCCTACCCTGTTCGAAGCACCTTTGGCTAGGCCAATAGGAGCACGAGGAGGCGGTGGTGGTGGTATATCATTTACGTCAATAGGAAGACTAGAATGTCTCGAACTTTTGGTGGGAGAGGTAGATGTTTTTGATGGTAAGTTTGGAGGTTCACGGTTCTGAGGTGATGGTCTTAAAGACGCATAGCCAGAAGAAGCCGAACTATTAGAGTTAAGACTCTGTGTCGAGTCTTGCTTCTGCATTGTCGACTGGTTGAGATTTTTTGGAAAATTACACTGTTTTTGAGAGTTCCTCGATTCGGAGTTCCATTCCACTCTTTCAGAACCAATACGAAGTTCAGCAACACCACAATCTTGCTCTTCTTCTGTTATATATCCGTCACCTCTGATCACCTAAAATTTAAAAGGCGAGGTCACAAATAAATAAGTGAATTGCGAGATCATCCACAAGTATGCATACACATACCTTATATATTTCTATTGATTTTTATTCTGCTTAATTTGTCGCTCTTACGACTATTAGTTAAAATTTCTTTAAAAAAAAAGCTTCGGAAAGAGAACAGAGTAAATTATTGAAAAGTTTAAATTTTAAAAGTAACCAGAGATATTTTTCAATGAAAATACCACCATGAAAGATATTTTTAGAACTAAAGGGGGGACGAACAAATATTTAGGTGACACATGCTCCACTATCCCGATTGATTCTACTATAGGCAAATGTGTCTTATTATTCAGACACATTTACTATTTTTGGGGGAAGTTTAATTTTGTTGAGGGTTTGAGCAAAAAATAACATCCAAATATTAATACATCCGTTTATGTTTTATCCATACAGTAGGATGATCAAATAAATCTACATCAACTATTCCAATGTGGATCCAGAGTGTTGGTAGCCTGTTTCATATTTTGACTGTAGACTTGTCAGCTTGAGTTTTACTGTTTTTGTGAGTATTTTGTCAAACCTTTAAGTAAAACAGAATTATCAGCGCATATTTCTTAATCCTTACGCGCTAAATACATACAAGTTTTATAGCATACGTGCTCATGCTTCATGATTTTATGTTTATTTCATTAATTTGATTAGTATTTTCCACAAGCCGGTTAAATATATATATATATATATATATATATATATATATATATATATATATATATATATATATATATATATATACATATATATATATATACATATATATATATATATATATATATACATATATATATATACATATATATATATATATATATATATATATATATATATATATATATATATATATATATATATATATATATATATATATACTAGCTGTTGGGGAGGCGCTTCGCGCCACCCCAACACTTAGTTGGTGGGGCGCTTCGCGCCCCCCAAGCCCCCCCGCGCGCGTAAGTCGTTACGCGCCATTGTAGTTGTGTCCCTGTGTCCCACCTGTGAATATAGATAGATTTATATATGTGTTTCAAACTACGTAAAAATTGCGAATATACAACATTCTTGGCTTTCCCACTACTGGGAGCTTTTCGTTTCCAATTGCCAGCAATTGATCTGAAAATGTTTGACCAGAGTCATCGTTACACAGACAGACAATATATAGAAAATATATATATAAAATATAAATATATATATATTTTCTTTTTAGTTTTTTTGTAGTTTTTACCTTTTTTAGTTTTTTTCTTCTTTTGTATTAATGCTAAAGCCAAGGTTCAAACCTGGAGCCTCTCGGACCTAGAACCTGAAACATAACGCTTTACCAACTCAGCTACTTCGGCTTGAATACATTCGTTTTGAGCAGCTTCCTCAGGTGTTGCCATTGTAGGTTCTTCAGTCATTTTACAATTAGAAATTTCTCTTTCAACGGTCTTCTTATAATTAAAAATTTGTGTTTGAACGATATTCTTAAATACCTGTGTCCTGGTCGTCATTTATATTCCCTGTGTCCCGGTCGTCATTTGTGTCCCGGTATCCCAGTCTATAATTTCTCTTTGAGTGTCACGGTCTGTAATTTCTCTTTGAGTGTTTTTTCTTTTTAGTATTTTTTAGTTTTTTACATTTTTTCTTTTTTCAGTTTTCTTATTCTTTTTTCTTTTTCAGCGTGTCCTGGTCGTCATTTATATTCCCTGTGTCCCTGTCGTCATGTTTTTTACATTTTTTGTTTTTTCAGTTTTCTTTTTCTTTTTTATTTTTCAGCTTCACTATGAAATACATATCGCCGAACCTTTGTTTTTTTTAACTAATATCTGGTAGGCATTGATGACCTTATCCAAGTCAAAATCCCAAACCCAATCATCATCGCTATCATTTTCAGTTTTGATATGTTTTGACTCTCGCTGTCCAGGTGGATCTTCACCTAACTGCGCGGTTTTTCCTTTTTTTCTTTTTAGTTTTTTATTGGTTTTTACCTTTTTTTTTAGCTTTTTTAATTTTTTTTCGTTTTTTCTTCTTACTTTTTTTTAGTTTTTATCTTTTTTATTTTTTTTTATTTTTATTCTTAATTTTATTAGTTTTCTTTTTCTCTTCTATTTTTCAGTTTTTTCCTTTTTTTTAAGTTTTTTTTTTTAGTTTTTAGTTTTTTTAGTTTTTTAGTTTTTTTAGTTTTTTTAGTTTTTTAGCTTTTTTATTTTTTTTTGTAGTTTTTAGTTTTTTGGTAGTTTTTGCCTTTTTTTAGTTTTTTCAGTTTTTTTTTTTAGTTTTTAGTTTATTACCTTTTTTAGCCTAACCAGGATTTGAACCTGGGACCTTCATTCTCCGTTCTGACACCCTCTCTCACCGAGTGACTACTCCAGCATGTCATATGCAAACGCTCTTTTTACAAACAAACAAACATGCATACACACAACTCGTTTTTATATAGATAGATAGATAGATAGATACAATACAAATTAAATACGTAAAACTTGTGAATATACAACAGTCTTCGCTGTCCCATTGTCTGTGCGTATAAATAGATTGTCAGGTTTACCGACCCTCAAAGATGCAACATACAATTGTACATTGGTAAAGCAATCTGTATTAAGATCTATACCGCATTTTTCTAGTGATTGCCCTTGAGCTTTGTTGATGGTAGTTGCAGATGCTAATCGAATTGGGAATTGCAATCTTTTAAATTGAAAAAGCAGATCCGTTGGAATCATGGGAATGCGAGGAATAAGAACAGCCTCACCCTCATAAGGCCCGCGCCACCCCAACACCTAGTTGGTGGGGCGCTTCGCGCCCCCCCCCCCCCCCCCAAGACCCCCCGCGCGCGTAAGTCGTTACGCACCATATTAGTTACGCGCCATATTAGTTACGCGCCATTGTAGTTGTGTCCCTGTGTCCCACCTGTGAATATAGATAGATTTATATATGTGTTTCAAACTACGTAAAAATTGCGAATATACAACATTCTTGGCTTTCCCATTGTCTGTCCATATACAAAGCCGTATGTACTAATAATGACGTCATATGCAAACGCTCTTTTTACAAACAAACAAACATGCATACACACAACTCGTTTTTATATAGATAGATAGATAGATAGATACAATACAAATTAACTACGTAAAACTTGTGAATATACAACAGTCTTCGCTGTCCCATTGTCTGTGCGTATAAATAGATTGTCAGGTTTACCAACCCTCAAAGATGCAACCTACAATTTTACATTGGTAAAGCAATCTGTATTAAGATCTATACCGCATTTTTCTAGTGATTGCCCTTGAGCTTTGTTGATGGTGGTTGCAAATGCTAATCGAATTGGGAATTGCAATCTTTTAAATTGAAAAAGCAGATCCGTTGGAATCATGGGAATGCGAGGAATAAGAACAGCCTCACCCTCATATGGCCCTGTCAAGATCGTGGCATCTATTAGGTTTTCCGTTGTTTTTTTTTTACGGCAAGTCGCGTGCCATTGCAAAGCTTTGGTGGGTTGATATTTCTTAAAAGTATTATTGGTACGCCTATTTTTAGTTGTAGCAGGTGTGGTGGACACCCTGAAGGATCTATGGAATTTAAAAATTCAGATGGATAATTAACCGCTTCATTTGGTTCCGAAATACAAAGTAACTGCGTAAAACTTGCGAATATACAACATTCTTCGCTGTCCAATTCTCGCTGCATATAAATAGATTGTCAGGTTTACCGACCCTTGAACATGCAACGTACAATTGTCCATGGGAAAAACAATCAGTATTAAGATCAATACCACATTTTTCTAATGATTGACCTTGAGCTTTGTTAATGGTGATTGCAAATGCTAATCGAATTGGGAATTGCAATCTTTTAAATTGAAAAGGCAGATCTGTTGGAATCATGGGAATGCGAGGAATAAGAACAGCCTCACCCTCAAAAGGCCCTGTCAGGATTGTGGCCTCTATTAGGTTTTCCATTGTTTTTTTTTACGGCAAGTCGAGTGCCATTGCAAAGCTTTGGTGGGTTTATATTTCTTAAAAGTATTATTGGTACGCCTATTTTTAGTTGTAGCACGTGTGGTGGAAACCCTGAAAGATCTATGGAATTTAAAAATTCAGATGGATAATTAACCGCTTCATTTGGTTCCAAAACTGTGTCGACTGACTTGTAAAGGACTGCCTGGTCTTGAATCTTGGTCAAAACAATATTGTTGATTTCGTGGACGTCTATATTTTTGGGTGCGAGAATCGCTCTTTCACTTAGCCATTTATTATTTTTATAATTTTTAGAATATTCGGAAATACTTTTTCAATCAATTCATTTTTGGACGTCACTAAATTACAGAAATCAGCAGGTAGTTGTATACGTCCTGAAATTGAGTCTACTGGGAGCTTTCCGTTTCCCATTGCCAGCAATTGATCTGAAAATGTTTGACCAGAGTCATCGTTTTGCAATCGGACACGCATATTTGTAGTTAATTTTAATGTTTTTACGTGTGCCCATAAATTAGAATTTTTCAGGCAAGCATTCATTTCGTCTGCAGGAGTTGATCTAGGTATTATAGGTAATGTTTGCCTGAAATCTCCCGCAAGCAATATTAAGGTGCTGCCAAAGGGTTTCGACTTCCCTCGCAAATCTTTCAATTTTCGTTCAGTGCACCGCAAGGTCCATGTATCATATTTTTTACAATAATATCATGTAACCCCTTATCGACATTTTTATCAGGTATTTCAGCGGAAATCACATCATCAATTTCGTTTGAAGTAATTTTTTTATGTAGCCAGATTAGTATATGTGCGTGTGGCAAACATCGTTTTTGCCATTCCACTGAGTACATCCAGCATCGCACTGACCCAAACACTTCATGTTTTACAAGGTAGTTTATCAGTGATTTCAACTTTTGCCGGAAGACACGTGCCGTAATGTCATGCCTATGAACCGCCGATTGTCCTTGAAGTAAAAGCTGCAATATCTCATCCCAAGATTGATTACATGTAAATGTAATAAATAAATCTGGACGACCATAGAGACGAACATACGCAATAGCATCTTGAGCATATTCATGCATATGACGGGGACTGCCAGCATATGACGAAGGTAAAATTGTTAATCTTCCAACGTTTTTGGTATTACCGTCATTTATAACTGCATCTCGCAAATGAATGTATTGTTCAGAGCGGAGCTTGGTCTGATTCAGGCGGATATATAGCAAACGTTCTGATTCAATTTTAGCATACATATCCACGACAAATTGGTGAAACAATTCACGGCATTTTAAAATATAATTTTCTTCATCCTGCCGAATCATTAGTCTATAGGAATAATAATGCATTGCACTGCATTTCTTATTCATTTCTTTGTTAGTGGCTGGATCCATCAATTTAATATTAAAGTGAGAGCCGTCGGCTCCATCCCAAAAAATGATAGGATATTGTAGGGCATTGTAGCATCGATGAGTTTCAGCAATTCTTAACAACTGAGCGTTTCGCTTATGTAGAATAATATCTCGAGGTAAAAACTGATCACCGACCATAACGATTGCCACTTCGTCGATAGTCGGAGCATTGTATCTACGCACATGTTGGTCAGGAGGCGTTTTGTCAGCGGAAATAACAATTTTATGAGTATCAGTAGGCATCAAATCGATGGCTGTTTTGAACAGACGCACTAAATTATTATTTTCGTGGAAAAGATGTTGCAATTGGGAAACGATTGTCCTTTCAACGTTGGGAGAAATTTCGCAACGTGCATTCAATTCAGAATTTCTATCACCGATGAAGTACAATTGTAAAAATTTAGGATTCTCGCCTGAGAATGAGTTATTTCTATATATATAAAAAGAAGTTGTTTGACTGACGTCATGTTTGTCGACCGACGTCATGTTTGTTTGTCGACTGACATCAGGTTTGTCGACTGTATATGACGTCATTAAGAAGAAACAGCCGAGGAGGCGTGCTGAGGAATCACAACAACAGCGTGAAAACAGGCTTGCGGCTAATGGAGGAAGTATGAAAAGAAAGCGTGCCGAGGAATCACATTAACAGCGTGAAAACAGGCTTGCTTTTCAAAGAGACATCACCAAAAGAAAGCGTGCCATGGAAATGATTGGGTTTGGGATTTTGACTTGGATATGGTCATCAATGCCTATCAGATTTTAGATAAATCCAGCCAATAACAAAGAAACGGATAAGAAATGCAGCGAAATGAAATATTATGCCTATAGATTAATGATTCGTTATTTATTACATTTATATATAATCCATCTTGGGATTAGATACAACAGCTTTTACATCCTGGACAACCGCCGGTTCATAGACATGACATTACGACCCGTGTCTTCCAGCAAAAGTTGCTCTCCTTCATCTTCTACAGAGTTATGTGAGAAACACAGATCGCAAATGGCCGAAAATATACTCTACCGAATACGGCTAGAAAGGTCAGATGTGACCTTGGACTTTACAACAGAAATTAATAACTGCACTTTAGTTTTGATTGAAGATTTGTGCTTATCTATTGCAAACAAACTTCTCAAGCATTTGGGAATGCCTTCACCTAATCGTACTGCTTCTATTTCTACATGTGTAGAATGGGACCGTGAACAAAGTTACAACACAATTGATCTATTGCCGTATGTTACAGACCGGGGCACCGGAAACCGGGACACAAGGAATATAAATGACGACCGGGACACTCAAAGAGAAATTACAGACCGAGACACCGGGACACAAATGACGACCGAGACACAGGGAATATAAATGACGAACGGGACACAACTACAACGGGGACGCCAGAAAGGCACAGGGGGGATATATAAATGACGATGGGTACACAGGGAATATTCGATTAGCAATTACCATCAACAAAGCCCAAGGGCAATCATTAGAAAAATGCCGCATAGATCTGAATACGGATTGATTTCCCATGGACAATTATATTGTTGCATGTTCAAGAGTCGGTAAACCTGACAATCTATTTATATGCACAGATCATGGGACAGCGAATAATACTGTATATTCGCAAGTTTTACGTAGTTAAAAACATATATATATATATATATATATATATATATATATATATATATATATATATATATATATATATATATATATATATATATATATATAGATGATTTAAGACTGGGAGTCGTAAATATTTTAAAAGATTTTGGCAATTTTCAAGAAAACCTTAAAAAAAAAGATACAAAAATTTTAAAAGAATTAAAAAAAGATGATTCTCTAATAATAACGAAAGCAGATAAAAGCAATACGGTAGTAATCCTAGAAAAAGATGATTATAATAGTAAAATAGAAACAATTCTAAAGGATATTTCAACATACAAAGAACTTAACACAGACCCAACCGAATCTTATGTTGCGAAATTAAGAAAGGACTTAGAAGACCTTAAAAATAATCAAAATATCACACCACAGATGTACTATAAGTTCTTTCCAAGGGGATCGGTTTGCCCCAGAATATATGGTTTGCCAAAAATATATAAAACAGACATTCCTCTAAGACCTATAGTGTCAACAAGGAACTCACCAACAGAAAAATTTGAAAAATGGGTAGCAAAGACGCTTAAACCTTTATTATATCTCCAAAAGTCTTATATAAAAAACTCAGTATTTAAAAAAAATAAACTTAAAAATATTGAAATATCAAGTGATTCTAGACTTTTTAGTTTTGATATAAAGTCAATGTTTACGTATATACCTTTCGATAAATCTGTTTTTGTTTTATCAAAAAAACTTGATGTGCATAAAGTGAAATGGAAGAATTGTCTGTAGGTATCGAGATTGAAACTATATTAAATCTAATTAAAATAACTAGCAGGTATACTAATTATTTCGAATTTAGGGATAATTTTTACCATCAAGTTAGAGGATTAGCAATGGGAGGACACTTAAGCCCACTGTTAGCTAATATTTATGTGGAGTATGTAGAAAATTTAGCTATTGATACATATTTTTTTAAACCTAAATTTTGGGGCATATATATGGATGATGTATTAGTTATTTGGAATTATGAGGAATCACAAATTGAAGGTTTTCTGGAACATTTAAATAATTTGGGAGGGGAATTAGTTTTTACAATTGAAAATGACAGAGAAAAAATTACCGTTTCTGGATATTTGGATCCATAGAAAGAATAATAAACTAGTGTTTTCAATTTACCGTAAACCAACTAATAACAACCGCTATTTGTCTTTCACATCAGATCACCCGATCCAAGTAAAAAGGGGGGTAGTTATTTCTTTAGTGGATAGAGTGTTAAATTTAGCTTCACCAGAATATATTAGTAGTGAATTAATTTTTATTAAGGATATTCTAGTAGGAAATGGATATCCCGAAAATATGATTTCTCAAATAATTGAAAAAAGGAAAGAAAAGTTACTGGAACCTGTAAAATTAGAAGAAAATGGATCAAATCAAAAACCAAATTACACAACTTTGCCTTATATTCCAAGGTTGTCACAGAAATTAAGGAAAGAATTAAAAAACCATAATATAAAAACAGCTTTTAAATCAGGACAAAATAAAAGCTCATGGCTAAATAACGGAAAAGATAAAGTTCCAAGAAATATACAACAGGGGGTATACAAAATTCCATGCTCTTTTGGTAAATTTATGTAGGTAGAACACAGCAGAATTTAAAAAATAGGCTACAGCAACACAAAAATGCGATAGATTGCTCGCTAAGACAGAATAAAAAACCTGATTTTTGAATCCGCTATAGCGGATCACGTGTTTAATTTTCCTCATCATAGTATTTTATTTGATCAGACAAAAACTGTTGATAAGTCTGTAGGATTTTTACAAAGTTTCAGAGAAATTATAGAAATAAAAAAGATTATCTATGGGGGTATTAGTATCAATAGAGATGAAGGGGAATTTAAAATAAATTCAATTTATAATAGTTTAATTAAAGACCAGTTAAAAACTTCAATGAGTATTGAGTTGCATAATTGTCCTGAAACAGGTAATAACCTTGCGACCGGAGGTCAAAGCATGGTCAATGCTGTAAGAAGTCAACGGACGGCAGCTAAAATAGCAAATGAAAAAATTCATTCAATTTATAATTCATAATTGTGTCTCATTAACCTGTAACATTTTGGTTGGATTTGCGGTTGGGGGACCTCTTTTCGTATTGTTGCGAGTATTTATATTTTTCATTTTTAATAGATTCCCATTTATACATCGATTGTGGCAGAGGAAAGTGCCAATATAAACAATTACTTCAGTTTTTCTAAAGTTACAGCCAGTTGCGGGAGTGTTTTTTTTAAAACGTGAGTTTTTGTTTCTTATATATTTGATTGTTTATATTTTTTATGTTGGTTTAGTTGTCGTGGCATTTTTATAATGTCTTAAAAATAGTCTTAAATTGTTGTAATTTTCTCCTTTTTTGTTTTTTTTTTCGTTGAGAAAGGCTCCCGGACGTGGGGCCGAAATATTCGGAGTATTTTTATTTTTTGGTTAGCTAAAGTGTAGTTTTTATTTCATTTTGTTGTCACTGCTTTATAAGAAATTAAACCCGTTTTTCTTCAATTATTTTTTTTTCGTAGATCTTAATGAAAATACCAAGTTTCTTTGAGCTTAGACTATGCATTTCTCACGCCATCGTGAGTTCGTGACAATATGTGGCTAGCCCACCATAGTGAGAAATTCCGGAGTGGGGGTTGTCATTGAGGTAAATTTTTATTTACGCTCTACTTCAAGTTTTAGAAAACTCCTATCAGAAAAATAAAGAATTTTGCATTTTTCTTGCTAGAAGAAAGATTACAGATGTATTTTGGGACAGTATTTTTGGTTAGAATAAATTTCTATATTAGCCGTTTATTTTGTGGGACTACCTGAAATTTTGAAAACGAACACGCTACCGTACGGCATTGCTGCCTCTGAAACTCGAGGATCAATATGCGTACAGTTTTTTGATAATTCTAACCAATTGACTATATCAGAATTTTCACAAAATAGTATTTTGGGCTTCTTTGGACTAGAATTATTGTTTTGCTACACAAAATGGCTGAAAACGTCGATTTGCTGTGTCTTTTTGGCTAAAATAGTCTTTTTGGCTAAAATAAATGGATATTTCAACCGTTATTCTGTAGGATTACCTGCACCTATAGAAACATATTCACCACCGTACGACATTACCGTCTCTGAAACTCAAGCCTCGATATGCGTATAAATTTTGGTAATTCTAAATCAATTTGCTATCTACTAAATTTGACACAATATCATTTTGGCCTTCTTTTGGCTAGAATCGTTGTTTTGCACCACAAAATTGGCTGAAAACACCGCTTTGCTGTGGGGGACAGTTTTTTTGGCTAAAATAAATGTTAGTTTTAACTGTTTATTTTGTAGGACTACTTACACTCTTAAAAACAAATGCGCCACCGTATGGCAGTGCTGTCTCTGAAACTCAAGGCTCAATAGGCGTATAGATTTTTACATAATTCTAAATCAAATGATTGTCTCAAAATTCTCACAAAATAGCTCTTTGGACTTCTTTGGCCAGAATTGTTGTTTTTCACCGCAAAAAGGCTGAAAACACCATTTTGTTGTGGAACGGTCTTTTAGGTTCAAAAAAATTTATATGTTAGCCGTAAATTGTGTTGGGCTACCTAAATCTTTAGAAACGAATGACGCATAGGACAGCATTACTGCCTCTGAAACTGTAAGACTCTCTGAAAGACTGAAAGCTTTCTGAAATTTATTGTATAATTTAAACTCGTTGTATTTTTATTTTATCTTCATGAAAGTTGTTTTTTGTAGATTTTTTTCGTGAAACATGTTGAATATTGAATTTTTTCCTCGTAAAACTTGTTCGACGTTTTTTTTACTTGTTGCAAGTTCATTTTTTATTTATGAAATATGTTGTATGTAGATTATTGTTTCGTGAAATCTGTTGCATGTTAATTTTTTCATCCTGAAAATTGTTGTATGTTTAGTTTTTCTTCGTGAAACTTATTGTTGGATGAATGTTTTCTTGAAATTTATTAAATCTTGATATTTCTCTCCTTGAAACTTGCACAATCGTTTTTCTGCTTGTGAAACTGATTTTGTTAATGGAACTTATTGCCTGCTGATTTTTGTTCTTAGAACCTGGAGCGCGCTGATTTTCATTGACAGAACTTAATCCATCTTGATTTTTCTCTTCGTGCAACTTGTAAATTGATTTTCTTCTCATGAAACTGATTTTGTTCATGGAGCTTGTTGAATTTTGGTTTTGTACGTGGAACTTGTTGCGTGCTGATTTTGTTCGTGAAACTTGTTGCATGTTGATTTTTTTTTTCGTAAAACTTGTACAGTATTTTTCTCCTCGTAAAACTGATTTTGTTGAGCGCTGATTTTTGTTCGTGGAAATTGCTGCTGGCTGATTTTTGTTCGTGAAACCTATTGCAACTGAATTTTTCTCTTCGTAATACTTATACATTGATTTTTCTCCTTACGAAACTGATTTTGTTAATGGAACTTATTGAGTGTTGATTTTGTTCGTGGAACTTGTTGCGTACTGATTTTTGTTCGTGAAACTTGTTGCATGTTGATTTTTCTCTTCGTGAAACTTTTATATTGATTTTTTCTCCTTGTGAAACTGATTTCATGGAACTTGTTGTTTGTTTGTTTTTGTTCGTGGAGCCTTTTGCACGCTCATATTTGTCTGTCAAACATGTTGTATGTTGATTTTTTCCTTTGTGAAAATTGTATATTGATTTTTCTCCTCGTGAAACTGCTTTGTTGCGTGTTAAGTTTTTGTTCATGGAACTTGTTCCATGATGATTTTAGTTCGTGAAACTTGTTGCAAGTGTATTTTTCCTCTTCGTGAAGCTTGTACAATTATTTTCTCATTCTGAAAATAATTTTGTTCATGAAACTTATTACTTGCTAACTTTTGTTTGTGGAACTTGTTTCTTGCTGATTTTTGTTGGTTAAATTGTTGCATCTTCGTAAAACATTCTTTCTTCGTGAAACTCTTACATTGATTTTTCTCCTCGTGAAACTGATTTTGGTTGTGGAACTTGTTGCTTTCTGATTTATTTTTTCGTGAAACTTGTTACATATTGATTTTTCTCTTTGTGAAACTTGTATGCCGATTTTTCTGACGCAAATTGTGTTTGTTGATTTTGTTGACGCAAATTGTAGTAGGTTAGGTCAGGTTAGGGGACCTAGCATGGTAGAACCTAAAGCTAACCTAGACATAGTAGGTTAGGTTAAGTTAGGTTAGATGAAGCGTCTTCAAACCTAACTTAACCCAATCTACCATATGCAGGTTAGGTGTAGGTTCCGTCACGCTTGGTACAGCCCCCCAAACCCAACTTAACCTACTACAAGTTCCATGAACAAAATTAGTTTCACGAGGAGAAAAATCAACATACAACAAGTTTTATGAACAAAAATTAGTACGCAACTAGCTAGCTCCACAAACAAAAATCAGCTTGCAACATGTTCCACGAACATTATCAGTTTCACAAGGAGATTGAACAATGTACAAGTTTTACGGTGAGAAAAATTAACCTGCAACATGTTTCACGAACAAAAATCAGAAGGCAGCAAATTCCACGAACACAAGTCAGCAGAGTACAAGTTTCATGAGTAAAATCAGTTTCACGAGCACAAAAATCAATGTACAAGTTTCAAGAATAGAAAAATAAATATGCATATAAAAATCAAATTACAACAAGTTCCATGAACAAAATCAGCCTGCAAAAATTTCTCGGAACAAAATCAGTTTCACGAGGAGAAAAATCAATGTACGAGTTTTACGATGAGAAAAATCTAAATGCAATATGTTTCTTGAACAAAAATCAGCAATAGGTTCCATGAATAAAATCGATTTAACGAGGAGAAGATTAAATATACAAGTGTTACGAAGAGAAAGATTGGCAAGCAACAAGTTTCACGAACAAAAATCAGCACGCAACAAGTTCCACAAACAAAATTCAGTATGCGAAGAGTTCCATAATTAAAATCAGTTTCACTATGAGAAAAATTAATTTCAAAGTTTCACATAGAGAAAAATCAACATGCAACAAGTCTCGTGAGCAAATAAAAACTCGCAACAAAATCTGCTCACAAAGAATCAGCACTCAAGTTACATAAGCGAAATCAGTTTCACGAGCAAAAAAATCAGCGTACAAGTTTCACGAAGAGAAAATGCAATATGCAACAAGTTTTACGAACGAAAATCAGCACACAATAAGTTCCATGAACAAAATCATAACGCAATAAGTTGCGTGAACAAAAAAAAGTTTTATTGGGAGAAAATCATTGTATAAGTTTCACGAGGAGAAAAATCAACATGCAACATGTTTCACGAACAAAATTCAGCGTGCAAAAAACCCAAAGAACAAAAATCAACACGCAACAAGTTTCATGAACAAAATCAGTTTCAATAGGAGAACAATCGATGTACAAGTTTCACACAGAGAAAAATCAACATGCACAAAGTTTCACGAACAAAAATTATCACGCAACAGGTTCCAGAAATGAAAAACCAGCCCGCAGCAATTTCCATGAACAAAATCAAATTCAGGGGAGAAAAAATCAATGTATAAGCTTCATGAAGGAAAAGAAATGCAACAAGTTTCATGAACAAAAATCAACACGCAACAAAAATTAGCATGCAACAAGTTCCGTGAACAAAATCAGTTTCAAAATGTGAAAAATAAATGTACAAGTCTCAGGAAGAGAAAAATCAACATGCAACACGTTCCACAAACAACAATCAGCACGCAACAAGTTCCACGAACAAAAAGTCAGAACGCAAAAAGTTCCATAAACAAAATCAGTTTTACGAGACGAAAAATGAATGTCCACGTTTCACGAAGAAAAAATCAACATGCAACAGGTTTCATGAAAAAATCAGCAAACAACAAGTTCCACGAACAAAATATGCACGCAACAAGTTCTATGAATAAAGTTAGTTTCACGAGGAGAAAAATCAATTTGCAAATCTCATGAAGAGAAAAATCAACATGCAACAAGTTTCACGAACAAAAAATCAGGAAGCAACAAGTTCAACGAAACAAATCAGCACGCAATAAGTTCAATAAACATAATCAGTTTCATAAGGAGGCAAATCAATGTACAAGTTTCACAAAGAGGAAAATCAACATTCAAAAAATTTCACGAACAAACACCATCACTGAAAAGTTCCGTGAACAAAATCAGTTTCACAAAAAAAATTCATTTACCAGTCTCAGGAAGATAAAAATAAATATTCAACAAGTTTCACACACAAAAATTAGCACACAACAAGTTCCATGAACAAGCATCAGCGCGGAACAAGTTCCATGAACAGAATCAGTTTCAAGAGGAGAAAAATCAATGTACAAATTTTGCGGTGAGAAAACAAACATTCGACAAGCTTCACGAACAAAAATCAGCAAACAACAAGTTTTATAACAATATCAACACACAAATAGTCCCATAAACAAACTATAATTTCATGAGGAGAAAAATCAATGTACAAGTTTCACGAAGAGAAAAATCAAGATTGAATAAATTTTACAAATAAAGATCAGCAGAAAACAGGTTTTATGACCAAAATCAGTTTACTGAAGAGAAAAAATCAATGTACAAGTTTTACAAGTTGAAAAATCAACATCCTACAAGTTTCACGAGGAAGAGTCATCACACAACAAGTTCCATGAACAAAATAAGTTACAGAGGGAAAAAATTAATGTCCAAGTCTTATAAAGAGAAAAATCAACATGCAACATGTTTCGCGCATAAAAATCAGCACGCCGCAAGTTCCACGAAAAAATCTACATGCAACAAGATCCAAGAACAAAAACAGTTTGACAAGGGAAAAAAATATCAATTTACAAGTTTCACGAAGAGAAAATCAGCAAACAATAAGTTCCACTATCAAAATTAGGACGCAACAAGTTTCACGATCAAAAAAGTTTCAAATAAATCAGCATGCAATAAGTTTCACGAACAAAAAATCAACAGCTATTTCATTTCATGAACAGTAAATCAGCATGCACAAAGTGCCACAAACAAAAGGAAAACCAACACGCAATATGTTTCACGAAGAAAAATGTCAAGATAAAATAAGTTTCATGAAAGAAAAAATCATTGTACAATAAATTTCAAGAAGAAAAACTAAAGTACATCGTTTCACGATGAAAAAATTAATGTGCAACAGGTTTCACGAAGAAATAATCAACATACAACATGTTCCATGAACAAAAAATCAACGTGCAACTAGTTTCATGAAGAGAAAAAGATAAGGTAGAAAAAGTTTCACGAGGGAATAAAATCAATCAGCAACAATTTTCACGATAAAAAATAAACATAAAAAAACTTTCATTAAGGTAAAGTAAAAATACATTAATGTTTCATGATGAAAAATTACCTAACAATAAGTTTCACGAGGATGTAAATCGACATACATTTGCCTTGTTTGAAAATTCTTAGATAGTCAATTGATTCTAAAAACTATAGTTATATTGAGCCTTCAGTATCAGAGGCAGTAGTGCCATGCGGTGGGGCACTCGTTTCTAATGGTGCAGGCAGCCCAACAAAATGTACATGAATGATATTTATTTAAAAAAAGACTGTTGCTCAGCAAAGCGGCGTTTTCAGCCATTTTTGTGGTGTAAAACAATAATTTTAGCCAAAAAAAGCCAAAAGGCTATAGCGTGAAAATTCTTGGATAGTTGATTGATTTAGGACTATAAAAAATCTATGCTACTATTGAGCCTCGAGTTTCAGAAGCATGAATTCCGTACGGTGGCGCGTTTGTTTTCCAGGGTGCAGGTAGTCCTACAATATAAACGGTTAGCATAAAGGTTTACTTTAACCAAAAAGACTGCCCCTCATCAAAGTAGCGTTTTCAGCCATTTCGCGGTACAAAACAAAATTTTTTTCTAAACGAAGGCCAAAATGCTGTTATCTGAAAATTTGAAATAGTCAAAAAAACTATAATAATATTGAGAATTGGGTTTCAGAGACTATAATTCTGTTGGTGGTGCATTTGTTTTTAAACATGCAGGTAGTCTTACAAAACAAATGGATTACATAAACATTTATATTAGCCAAAAAGAACTATCCCCCACAACTTAGCGGCGTTTTCAGCCATTGTGGGGTGCACAACAGCAATTCTAGCCAAAAGAAGGCCAAAGTTCTATTGTGTGAAAATTCTGAAACAGTCAATCTATTTAGATTTATAAAAAATTTATACGCACATTGATTCTTCAGTTTAAGAAACAGATCGTTTCTTAAGGTGAAGACAGTCCTACAAAATAACGGTTAACACAGACATTTATTTTAGCCAAAAAGGCTTTCCCACAGCCAAGCGGTAGTTTCAGCTGGATATTTATGTGGTTCGGTGATGATGGTTAGGAAAAATACGAGAAATTTAATCATTCTAGTATATGCGAACAGGGGATTCTCCTCGCGTGTAATAGATTATCATGTAAAAGGCATTAGCCAAATCAAAATATTAAAAATACTTTCATGGCCCAGCTATATAGCGCTCCATTCTATTGAGGGGGAATTCCTTTCGAGTCCTAACGTGGACAAAAATCTTTAGTTAATAAATGTTCCCTAAGAGTAGTACTGTGAATGAAAACCAAAACTCTTAAAATATTATTTAACATCCTGTATGTGTATAGTCATTACGTAACACCTTAGTTTGCGCTGTCATTACGTCATTCCCAATAAATCTAGCAAGCCACGTAAGATTATCTCACCCCCAATAAACCTATCAAGTCACGCAAGATTGCTTCACATCCCACGTGTGTCCTGTTATTACGTAAGACCCACGTTTGTGCCCCCCTAAGTTAAAACCAGTACTTCCCCACTTGACCAACGGAATCTAACATATCCTATTGCATAACAGCCAAACTCTATTACGTAACATCCAAAGTAATCATTCCCTGTGACGTACTATGCACCTACGTCTTTTGGAAAATATTTCCCTATGATTCAACAAGCATCTGCTGGCTCTCGTGGGAATGACAAGATAGGTCTATCATGGAATGGCAGGATTGGGGTCTCATAGAATCCAGGGATAGGGCTCTCATAAAAAGCAGTGAGGGAATACTACTGATTACGCATAAAGATTTTCCAGTCAACTGTCAAAATGTTTAAAAATTTGGGTATATTTTTTCCTATCCACTATCTTGAAGGAAGTACCCTTATTCATTTATTTATTCCTTTTATTTTTACGTAATTCCATCAATACATTTACATTACTAAATCCAACTCTTCTTTGAACCCACTAGGTCTTCTCAAAATTGATTAAATTTTGTATAGAACGTGTCGCTCTAAGTAAATGCTAACAAATACTATTCTTACCTGGAAAATTCCTTCTTTAGCTTCATACAGTCGCCGAAGGACTTCTAGTCCTGAATCATTATTCCCAGAAGAAGGTGGTGGAGGAATTATAAAAGCTGAGATGTCATCTGTTGTGATCAAGTTAACATCAGCAGCTTTCCCTTGCGACCTATAAAAAATAGAAGTATTTATTTCAATTGGATGCCACAGTTTGGCCACACTTCTTCGGAAATTGATATAAATACATGCAGGAAATAAAGGCAGAACCATTTGCGTCTGTGGAAAAATCCAAATTAGGTTACAAGATTAGTTGACGCTTTATTGTAGAATTATATTGGGTGGTTCACGATTGATAATATCCCATTCTTGTAGGTTTCATTTTGCAGCCGTTCATAGCTCCGAACATTGAACCAATCTTATCTTGAAAGATTTTGTAATTCTCAAGAAATTGTAAAAAAACATAAAGCAGAGCTTTAAAAAATAATTTTCAAATCTCGGTTTCAATGCCAAAGTTCCCCACAATAACAGCTCGAAGTAATATTTTGCCAATTTCACAATTAAACCAAGAAAATAAACCGATTTGATCAGAATTCTACTTTATCGGTTTTCTCAAAGATAGATATGAATACACACAGAAAACAGAAGATACGCCATTATGGTTTATAAAATCATAATTTTTCCCCAATGTTAATTTTTTTCTAAAATAAATAGTTCTAAGCGGTACTTTTAAGGGAATATATAAACCCAATTAATCATTGGCAGTTCTTGTTTTACATTGTGATACCATGTAAGGTAAGTCATGTTTAATCAACTTCTGTTTACAGGGTAATTTTAACTTAATCTTGCATATTACCTACACTGGTGGCCTTCAAACACAACCCCCCCTCTTTCCTCATTTAAGTCTGATCGCCTATAAAGTTACCATAATTTCATATAATTTCTACGTAAAGCACAACAAATTAATATTTCGACAAACAAATCCATCCCTACGTTGCACAAGCATGGGTCCCTGGTGAACAAGCCTTATGAACACGTCACTCTTTGTTATCTATCTTCTATCTTCTATATATATAAAAATAAGTTGTCTGTGTGTGGATCTGTGGATCTGTGGATCAGGTGACGATCCACAAAAAAGGTAAAAAACTAAAAACTAAAAAAAAAAAACTGAAAAAACTAAAAAAAGGCAAAAACTAAAAAAAAACTAAAAACTAATAAAAAAAATAAAAAAGCTAAAAAACTAAAAAAACTAAAAAACTAAAAAAACTAAAAACTAAAAAAAAAACTTAAAAAAAGGAAAAAACTGAAAAATAGAAGAGAAAAAGAAAACTAATAAAATTAAGAATAAAATAAAAAAAAATAAAAAAGATAAAAACTAAAAAAAAAGTAAAAAGAAAAAACGAAAAAACCTAAAAAAGCTAAAAAAAAAGGTAAAAAACAATAAAAAACTAAAAAGAAAAAAAGGAAAAAAAACTAAAAAAACTAAAAACTAAAAAACAAACTTAAAAAAAAGGAAAAAACTGAAAAATAGAAGAGAAAAAGAAAACTAATAAAATTAAGAATAAAAATAAAAAAAAATAAAAAAGATGAAAACTAAAAAAAAGTAAAAAGAAAAAACGAAAAAAACTAAAAAAGCTAAAAAAAAGGTAAAAACCAATAAAAAACTAAAAAGAAAAAAAGGAAAAAAAACTAAAAAAAATTTTCATCTAAAAAACTAAAAAAAACTAAAAAAGGTAAAAACTAAAAGAACTAAAAAAGAAAAAAAAGAAAAAAAGGAAAAAAACTGAAAAATAAAGGAGAAACAATCTAAATAAATGACGACACTCAAAGAGAAAGCGACCGGGACAAAAGGAATGTTCGATTAGCAATCAACAAAGCACCGGGACACAGGGACATAACTACAAAGGGGACGCCTGGGTGCACAGGGGGATATATAAATGAATAAAATTAAGAATAAAATAAAAAAAAAGATAAAAACTAAAAAAAAAGTAAAAAGAAAAAACGAAAAAAACTAAAAAAGCTAAAAAAAAGGTAAAAACCAATAAAAAACTAAAAAGAAAAAAAGGAAAAAAAAACTAAAAAAACTAAAAACTAAAAAAAAAACTTAAAAAAAGGAAAAAACTGAAAAATAGAAGAGAAAAAGAAAACTTAAAAAAAGGAAAAAACTGAAAAATAGAAGAGAAAAAGAAAACTAATAAAATTAAGAATAAAAATAAAAAAAATAAAAAAGATAAAAACTAAAAAAAAAGTAAAAAGAAAAAACGAAAAAAACTAAAAAAGCTAAAAAAAAAGGTAAAAACCAATAAAAAACTAAAAAGAAAAAAAGGAAAAAAACTAAAAAAAATTTTCATCTAAAAAACTAAAAAAAACTAAAAAAGGTAAAAACTAAAAGAACTAAAAAAGAAAAAAAACTAAAAAAAGGAAAAAAACTGAAAAATAAAGGAGAAACAATCTAAATAAATGACGACACTCAAAGAAAAAGCGACCGGGACAAAAGGAATGTTCGATTAGCAATCAACAAAGCACCGGGACACAGGGAGTATAAATGACGACGACCGGGACACAGGGACATAACTACAAAGGGGACGCCGGGGTGCACAGGGGGATATATAAATGACGATGGCGACTCAGGGAATGGTCGATTCACAGGTGGGACATAGGGACACAACTACAATGGCGCGTAACTAATATGGCGCGTAACGACTTACGCGCGCGGGGGGGCTTGGGGGGGGGGGCGCGAAGCGCCCCCACCAACTAGGTGTTGGGGTGGCGCGAAGCGCCACCCCAACAGCTAGTATATATATATAAAAATAAGTTGTCTGTGTGTGTGTGTGTGTGTGTGTGTCGAGTGACGTCATGTTTGTGTGTCGATTGACGTCATGTTTGTTGATTGACGAAATTACACACCGGGACATCGGGAAACAAATGACGACCGGGACACCGGGACATCTATATATATAAAAATAAGTTGTCTGTGTGTCTTTGTATCGAGTGACGTCATGTTTTTGTGTCGACTGACGTCATGTTTGTTGATTAACGAAATTAGACACCGGAACATCGGGACACAAATGACGACCTGGACACTCAAAGAGAAAGCGACCGGGACACAAGGAATGTTCGATTAGCAATCACCATCAACAAAGCACCGGGACACAAATGACGACCGGGACACAGGGAATATAAATGACGACCAGGACACTCAAAGAAAAATTACAGACCGGGACACCGGAACACAAATGACGACCGGGACAAAAATGACGACCGGGACACCGGGACACAGGGAATATAAATGACGACCGCGACACACAAAGAGAAATTACAGACTGGGACACCGGGACACAAATATAAATGACGACTGCGACACTCAAAGAGAAATTACAGACTGGGACACCGGGACACAAATGACGATTGGGACACAGGGAAACAACAACAACGGGGACGCCGGGGGGCACAGGGGGATACATAAATGACGACAGGGAAACAACAACAACGGGGACGCCGGGGGGCACAGGGGGATATATAAATGACGACAGGGACACAGGGAATGTTCGATTAGCAATCACCATCAACAAAGCTCAAGGGCAATCATTAGAATAATGAGGTATAGTCATGTCTGTGTGTCGACTGACGTCATGTTTGTCGACTGACGTCATTATAAGGATTGAGCTATATGCGTCATGAAGTTGTTTGTCGACTGACGTCATGTTTGTCAACTGATGAAATTACATACTGGGACACAGGGACACAAATGACGACCGGGACACATGGAATATAAATGACGACCGGGAACCTCAAAGAGAAATTACAGACTGGGACACCCGGACACAAATCACGACCGGGACACAGGGAATATAAATGACAACCGGGACACAGGGACACAACTACAGGGGAAGCCGGGGGCACAGGCGGGATATATAAATGATGACCGGGACACAGGGATTATTCGAATAGAAATTACAGACCGGCGCGAAAGCTGTTGGGGTGGCGCGAAGCGCCACACCAATAGCAAATCTATATATATAAAAATAAGTTGTCTGTGTGTCTGTCGAGTGACATCATGTTTGTGTGTCGACTGACGAAATTACAGACCGGGACATCGGGACACAAATGACGACCGGGACACCGGGACATAGGGAATATAAACGACGACCGGGACACTCAAAGAGAAAGCGATCGGAAAACAAAGAATGTTCGATTAGCAATCACCATCAACAAAGCACTGGGACAAAAATGACGACCGGGACACACGGAATATAAATGACGACCAGGAAACTCAAAGAGAAATTACAGACTGGGACACCGGAACACAAATGACGACCGGGACAAAAATGACGACCGGGACACAGGGAATATAAATGACGACCGCGACACTCAAAGAGAAATTAGAGACTGGGACACCGGGACACAAATGACGACCGGGACACAGGGAAACAACAACAACTGGGACGCCGGGGGGCTCAGGGGGATATATAAATGACGATATATATATATATATATATATATATATATATATTCACAGGTGGGACAAAGGGACAAAACTACAATGGCGCGCAACGACTTACGCGCGGGGGGGGGGGGGGGGGCTTGGGGGGGCACAAAGCTCCCCAACCAACTAGGTGTTGGGGTGGTGCAAAGCGCCACCCCAACAGCTAGTCTAGATATATAAAAATAAGTTGTCTGTGTGTCTGTCGAGTGACGTTATGTTTGTGTTTCGACTGACGTCATGTAAGTCGACTGACGAAACACCGGGAGACCGAAACACAAATGACGACCGGGACAAAAATGAGGACCGGGACACTGGGACACAGGGATTATAAATGACGACCGCGACACTCAAAGAGTAATTAGAGACTGGGACACCGGGACACAAATGACGACCGGGACACAGGGAAACAACCACAACGGGGACGCCGGGGGGCACATCTATATATATAAAAATAAGTTGTCTGTGTGTCTGTCGAGTCACGTCATGTGTGTCGACTGACGAAATTACAGACCGTGACATCGGGACACAAATGACGACCGGGACACCGGGACATAGGGAATATAAATGAAGACCAGGGCACTCAAAGAGAAAGCGACCGTGACACAAGGAATCTTCGATTAGCAATCATCATCAACAAAGCACCGGGACGCAAATGACGACCGGGACACAGGGAATATAAATGACGACCAGAACACTCAAAGAGAAATTACAGACCGGGACACAGGACCACAAATGACGACCGGGACAAAAATGACGACCGGGACACCGGGACACAGGGAATATAAATGACGACCGCGACACTCAAAGAGAAATTACAGACTGGGACACCGGGACACAAATGACGACCGGGACACAGGGAAACAACTACAACGGGGACGCCGTGGGGCACAGGGGGATATATAAATGACGACGGGGACACGGGGAATGTTTGATTATCAATCATCATCAACAAAGCTAAAGGGCAATCATTAGAATAATGAAGTATAGATCTGAATATAGATTGTTTTTCCAATGGACAATTATATGTTGCATGTCAAGAGTCGGTAAACCTGACAATCTATTTATATGCACAGACAATGGGATAGCCAAGAATGTTGTATATTCGCAAGTTTTACGTAGTTAAAATATATATATATATATCTATCTATATTCACAGGTGGGACATAACTACAATGGCGCGTAACTAATATGGCGCGTAACGACTTACGCGCGGGGGGGGGGCTTGGAGGGGCGCGAAGCACCCCCACCAACTAGGTGTTGGGGTGGCGCGAAGCGCCACCCCAACAGCTAGTAGAAAATATTTACACCATCCTTCTAGAATTTTTATGGTGTCTCACGATCACAAATATTTAATTTAATCACAAATCTAATTTGTAAGAGTTTGTAAAGCTCAAATGACAGCACATTTTAAAAGCCATCAAATAGAATATGACCATTAAAAGACGTTTTGTTGAGTAACTCTAAAAGTAGATTTCTCTTTTTCAAATTTGAGCTGTAAAAGCCGTGAAATAGAATACATCTACTGGAACTCGTTTTATTGAGTAGCACTAAAAGTAGATTTTTTCAAATTTGAATCTTAAAATATAACATAAAGACTAAAAAATCTAGAAAAAAGTCAGCTAGAAGAATTTTTTTTTTTTTAATCACTTTACATTGAACGTAGATAGATAGAGAGAGAAAGAGAGAGAGAGAGAGAGAGAGAGAGAGAGAGAGAGAGAGAGAGAGAGAGAGAGGGGAGGAGAGGGAGAAAAAGAGAGAGCAAGTAACAGTTTAAGCACTAAAAACTAGGGGTAGTCGGAGCTCAATAGTAAGTTCACTTAACAAAGTCAGCCATACACACAAAAGTAAAACAGTATTTAATGAGCTTCCATTATTTTGCGAAATGGTGTAGAGCTGTTGTCAAAACTTTAATAGTTAGTGAAACATGTGAACGCATAGAAGGGCCGGAATAAAACCTGTTAAGCAGCCTATCCAGAGTCCGCCCTCAGTTTTTCTTCAAGAATCATCAACATTTGGAATAAACTCTCTGAAGAAACTGTTACTTCTGAATCTATGGACATCTTCAAACGAAGACTGAGTGGTCCTCCAGTGAGTTCAAACTCAATTCGGAAGCTATAGATGAGCATAGTACACCTGTTTACTAATTAATCTATATATATATATATATATATATATATATATATATATATATATATATATATATATATATATATAGATAAGTTGTCTGTGTGTCTGTGTGTCGAGTGACGTCATGTTTGTTTGTCGACTGCCGTCATGTTTGTCGACTGACGAAATTACACACCGGGACATCAGGACACAAATAACGACCGGGACACCGGGACATCAGGACACAAATAACGACCGGGACCCCGGGACACAGGGAATATAAATGACGACCGGGACACAAATGACGACCGGGACACAGGGAAACAACTACAACGGGGACGTTGTAGTTGTTTTCAAAGAGAAAGCGACTGGGACACAAGGAATGTTCGATTAGCAATCACCATCAATAAAGCACCGGGACACAAATGACGACCGGGACACAGGGAATATAAATGACGACCGGGACACAGGGACACAACTACAACGGGGACGCCGAGGGGCACAGGGAATTTTCGATTAGCAATCACCATCAACAAAGCTCAAGGGCAATCATTAGAATCACAGGGACACAACTACAATGGCGCCTAACTAATATGGCGCGTAATGACTTACGCGCGCGGGGGGGCTTGGGGGAGCACGAAGCGCCCCCACCAACTAGGTGCTGGGGTGGCGCGAAGCGCCACCCCAACAGCTAGTACTGAATAAAACTCATATTGTCAATTCTGGAGCTCTACAAGGAGAAATACTTAGATTATCCCAAGCAGCAATTTAAGGTAAAAACTACAGACGGTTTTACTAGTGTCGTGCCCGCAAGATTTTACAGTTTTTTATTTACAGAATAATAGAAGTTCATAAATATTTTTTAGTTTTTATTTACGGCTGAATATGTTAAGGGATGTAGTTTGGAGATCTGAAAAAGTACTTACTGTTTAGGTGGTGGAGGTGGTGGAATGGTTACATTCTTGATGAACACATCTATATCTGATGACACTTTTCTTTGGGTGGGAACTTCATATATGGGGGACTCGGTAGGACGACAAGGAACTAGACAAAAAGAAAATTAAAAAACAAATAAACCCAGAAGGCAAGAAATTTACAAAAGACTACTTCTTAATTTTCGAGTTATTTTAGAAGAAAATCAAGACATTTACAAATTAAAGTAAGATATGCCTATTTTTGAAAGTTTGTAATAGTCTAATATAACACTACTAAGCTTTATAAATAGCTGTCATGATTTTGACTATGCTCAAACAGTAGCACAGGTCTAAAAAACATTTTTTTTTTGTGGTTATAATTTCAGAACTGATTTGAAAAAAAAATTTGTTGCTCCATCTAAATTTGGAATTGTCTTTTTCTCTATCAGGCTATATTTTTAAACATTTAAAGTTTAATAACTCAGTATTTAGGCTTAGGTTACCTTTCAGGAGGTGAAATATTGTGTTAAAATATTGTATACAAATACGTTAAACTGCGACGAAAAAAATATTTTGGGCCATTAAGCTAAACTGAGTCTATATTTGTTCCACCAAACACAACCAACTACACTTAATGGAAACGCGGGAGGACAGGAAGAATTACATATTTGTGTTATTATGTTAACGCATATTATGCTTGCTCAAAATAGTATTGCATACTCAGTAAGAGAATACACTGAAAATGGATGTACTCTATAATCCCTTGTAAGACGAGTATTTTTCGACAGGTTTGTACCTAGGAAGGTGGTCACGGAATCCCTCCCTCAAATTTAGTCAAAGCTCAAAATTTTCCTGCAGTTACTTTTGAGATCAAATATGCGTTCCCGAGCCCATATTTGACCTGTAGATCCATTTCAAGTTTTAAAACAGTACTATTTTTGAAATTAGTGAACAAATTACTCTTTGCCAACTTTAACCACCTTGCATAGAATTGGTTGAAGCACTAAAATATAGTTCTAATCTCTATGTTTGATAGACTAAAAAACATAAACCTTTAGAGGCAACACTTCGAGTGCCATCCAGTCGAAGGGGGAAGGCAAATAATGTATGTACCCCATTTCAAAAACGGGGACCCAAGTCCCCCTCTTTGTCTTATCTATATAACAATATTACGCTTATTCCAATTCAGAATGATTCACGGATCCCATTGGAATGGTGTTCTAAATTGTGTTTGGAAAAAAAATCCCTAGGGAATGATCCACAATACTGGCCTTAAGCAGAATTGCGTTTGGAAAATATCTGAAGTTCAGGGGACTAGGCCAGTCCTACCATGTATATGTAGATTAAATAAGAAAAACAACTTTTTTCAAGTGAAAGTAACGAGCAATATTAAAACTTAAAACGAACAAAATTTATTACGTATATGAAGGGGGTTGCCCCCTCCTCAACACCTCGATCTTTACGCTAAAGTTGTGCAGTACTTTTAAAAAAGCTTCTTATTGTTCTAATTAAACGACCCTTGTGGTTCAGGAGTTGTCCTTAAAAAATTGAGACAATTTTCAAACCATAGCGTAAAGAGCAAGGTGTTGAGGAGGAAAAAAAACTTGTCTTTTGATTTAATTTTTGATCTCTTTTTAAATAATTCCGGAAAATCTGGCCTCATCTCCATGGAGAAATCCCCTCCCCAAGTAAATATCCTCTAGATAATTCAATCCCGGTGAAGATTTACACCGAACAAGTACCCTTAACACCTCCACGAGTAAAATTGAGAAAGAAAAAAGAGAAAGCAAGACAAGTAAAAGAATTTGGTATAGGAATTCGGGCAAATTCCCTCAGTTTATAACTTCTCCTGGCAAGTTCACTCCCTGGAAACTTCCCTCCTCATGGAGAATTGCCCTCTAGAAAAATTCCCAGCAGAAAATTCGTTCCTCCCACTCGAAAATGTATCTATACTTCTTAATAACAAATACTCGCTGTAACATGGGCAAATTTTGAAAGACCCCTTTTCTGGGGCTTGTGGGGGGGGTCATGTTATATTCTAAGGTACAGCTACTGGATCTTTCAACCATGATGAATATAAGGAATATCTCAAAATTTTGGTCGAATGATTTTGGGAAAAAAGGGACGAGGGAGGAAGGTCTAGCTGCCCTCCAATCTTTTTGGTCACTTAAAAGGGGAACTAGGTATTTGAATTTCCGTTAGAATGAGCTCAATATACCGATATTTGGAGGACCACTGGGTCGATCCGATCACCCCCGGAATAAAAAACAACAACAAATAAAGACGCATCCTCGATCTTTCTTCTAGCTAAAATAGAAAATTCCGCATTTTTGCAGATAGGAGGTTGAAACCTCTGAAATAAGGTTTTCTCATACGTTGAATCTGACGGTGTGACTTTCATTAAGATTCTTCGAGTTTTAGGGGGTTTTTCTCCACTTTTTAAAAAATCAGGCAAATTTCCTCATGCTCGTAACCTTTGATATGTAACACTAAACTTAATGAATTTTACATAATTGGAATCAACATAATAAGCCAATTCTTTTGATACATACATCGGTATGAAAATTCTGTTTTTTTTCGAGTTTCAGTTACTATTGAGTAGCGTCGCTCATTAATTATATTTTGTTACAAAAAAACGGTTTGACATTATTACGTATATGAGGGATTGTCCCCTCCTCAACACCTCACTCTTCACCTCACGCTTTCCGCATCTTTACAAAAGCTATTTATTGTTCTAATCAAACGACCCCTGTGTTTCGGGGTTCGTTTTAAAAAAATTGGGACAAAATTCAAACTTTAAGAACGGAAGAACGAAAAAGAACGAAGTCCTGAGGAGGGGGTAACCCCCCTTGTATACATAATAATTTTGTTCATTTTAAGTTTTAATATTGCCTTACTTTCAGTTAAAGAAGGTTGTTTTTTATTTAATTTCTTATCGTTTTTTTAAACAACGACAGGAAATCTGGCTCCACATCCACTGGAAAATCCCTCTTCCCATGGAAATATCATCTGGACGATTTAATCCTTGTGTAAATTTACCCTGGACAATTACTTTTTGCCCTAAAGGTGTAAAATTGAGTCTATAAGGAGAAATACACATAAAGAAATTTCGCACAGGAATTCTGGACAACTCCCCATTCCATAATTTTCCCCTGAAAAGTTCCGTCACCAGAAAATTTTTCCTGCTCTCCTCACCCGCAAAAATGTATGCATAATTGCCAATTACAAATACTAGACGAAAACAACGGACAAAATTTATAACTTTAAGACCTTTCCCGAGGGGCTATGGGGGGTCATGTTATCTCCAAAGAGATACTTACTAGACCTTTCAACTTTGTCGAATAAAATAGCAATCTCAGAAATTTGATGTGACAATTTTGGGGAAAAAGTGGCGTGGGAGGGTGCGGAATTGCCCTCCAAATTTTTTGGGCACTTAAAATCAGCACTAGAACTTTTAATTTCCTTTAGAATAAGCCCTCTCCTGAGCTTCTAGGTGCTCTGGGTCGATATTGTCACCTCTGGGAAAAAAACAAACAAAGGAACAAATAACACGTATCCGTGATCTTTCTTCTGGCAAAAAAAGAGAAAAGAACTCCACATTTTCGCAGATAGGTGCTTGAAACCACTACAGTAGGATTTCCTGACACGCTGAATCAGCCAGGTAGCTCAATAGTTACAGTTCGTTACCAAGAACTGTCTGATATGATGCGTAAATTTATTCAGCAGAAGAACAGACTTGAACAAGTGTCATTTTAGGAATATTTATAGTTTTGCTAATCTTTTTTTAACATGATGAATTGAATGGTTTCAAATTGGTTAAGTCTTCGAGAGAATAATTACTTTTTTTTCAGAGTCGTGACTGAGGGAATCGAACATTTTTGGAGCAGAATTTATATTAAAATGGACATAAATGTTTAATTCAAAAGTATAGTCTGGTTTTGGAACCCTTTCAATCATTTTTCTTGGCTTTTAATAATATAATTAAGCTTACCTTTATAAATTTCCCACTCCGCAGATTTTCTGTGGTTGAGAATGACACCTTTTGTATTTGTTGGTTCTCCGTCAAATTCTCCGTTCAATATTTCTTTATCAGCAAAAGGCGTTGGAGGTGTATTTAATGTGTTTAAAACAGACTTCAAATTCTCCTAGAGTATAATAAAAATCTTAGAGGGATAATGATTATGAGTATTCCTTGAGAACTAAGCCTAATTGATAGCCGACTGATTTTTTAATGTGCAAAACTAATTTACTGCTTTAAAAAACTATAACAACTCATCTTAGTCCTAAGACTCCCAATGCCAACAAAGGTGATCATGCTCTTTTTCCCCTCACTCTGTTCAGGTCCACATTCTTTTCTTGTCCTGCAGAACTTCCTACATACTTTACACGGGACTTTGTAGTCTTTTCCCTTACCACTCAAGAATGTCCTTCTTTTGATTTGGTACCAGCTGGATAGGGTTGCCAAAGGCGTAATTTCTAGCTATCTCCCGTAGAGCATAATTCCAGCCATCTTTATTTGTATTTTAGTTTTATTAATCGTAAATATAGATGGTGGGATTGATCCAAGTTTGTCGTGCAGCTTTGTGTCTAAAATACAGTCTTGGAAAACCAACATTGGTCTTATCGAAAACCAACCTCTAACTTTTTTAGTTTTTTTAATATTTTCATAGCCTCTTCAACGAGCCTTAAGCCAACCAACTAAAGCTCTTTTGGAAAATCCTGCTAGGATGATAAAAATATAGTCAAGTTTGTCGTGCAGGTTCATGTCCAAATTACAGTCATTCAGTCTTGTATCTAAAACTAACTTAAAACATTTTTTTTAGTCTTCTTTAGACTTTTTTAACGAGGCTTCAGCCAACCACCCAAAGTTTTTGTGTAAAATATAGCTAGAATGATAAAACATAGTCAAGTTCTTAATGCAGCTTCATGTCTTAATTACAGTAATTCAGTCTTGTGTCTAAAACTAACTTAAAACCTTTAAATCCCCTTAGTCTACTTTAAACCTGTTTAACCAGCCTTAAATTCACCAACCAACATTCTTGTGGAAAAATAGCTATCTCTTTTGGTCAGCCTTTTACCACTTCTTTCTGACAATTATTCTTAGTTTAGATGACTTAGTCTTTTTGACAATTATTTTTAGACTAGCACTCTAATTTAAAAAAAAAAACTTCCAAATGGATTTATCTCCCAAACATTACACCTAGAGTACCTAAATTAACTGCTTCATAAAAATTTAGAATAATTGTATCCATAAAAATAGAGAAGAGATTGAAACTGGATTCTGAAAGTCTTACTGTCAGCTTTGGTCTTCAGCCCTAAATCATAAAAGTTTCTAGAATGGAAGAACAGAAAACATAATGACATATAACAAGAAACTGGTTACTTCTGATTTTCCAAACTGTATCTATGTGGTAGGTTACCCCTAAACTATAATTGCACAACTATGCCAGTCAAAAATCACAACAGTTACGGGATAAATTGCGGAAGGGGGAGGGGGTAAACCAGGTACATGCCTGGATATGGACTTGGCAACCATATTACTTACGTAGGCTAAATACAGTGAATACTTAAAAAAGTAAAAAATTCGTTTATATGTATTTTGTTACTTTTCACGAGCCTAAACGAACCGAATGTATCGAAATTAGGTGCCTCACTTTGTACTTTAACTGCAACACTCAAAGTCGTATCTAGATTTTCTTTTAAGGAGGGGTTATTTTTGTGACGGGGGGGGGGTTAATCGCATCGAAAATTCGTCTATATTTCTTTTTTATGCTTTTTATGAGTCAGAAAAAAATACGGAAAGGGGAGGGGTACCATGTAACCCCTCCTCTGGACATGGCCTTGACAACCCTATTACTTACGTGACCAGTTGTGTCAATTCCCAAAAATATTGGGGAGAGGGGTGACAAAATACATTTTCAATAGCTAGGAAGGGGGAAGATAAAAAAAACTTTAAAAAATGTTAATCAATATTTTGTATACATATTTTTTTATTTTTCTTGAGTCTCGGGAAAAATTTTTGGGAGGAGGGGATGGATCAAGCCTGGTAGCCACACAACCACTGGATATGCCTCACCAGCCATATTACTTGCGTACATACAGTACCGTCAATTTACAAAAAGTTCAGCTGGGGCAAAATGTGTTTTTCAATAACTAGGGGCAAATTTGCCGTTTCTTAAATATTTTCAATGGAAATACTCAGAAAGCATTTTCAAAGAATCTAATGGCTTCAAAATATTTATCTTAATAAATCTTCTATATGTTCTGGATAATAATAAAAACCTGTTCATAATCTACGGAACTCAAGAATAAAGAGTTCTGCTAATACAGATATTTTTTAAATTCTCTTACTCAAATAAGTATCATCCTGATAGACAATTTAAAAATTTTCCAAGTCAAGCTAATGCATCTAGAATTACCACACTAACTCTTATTACCTGGCCTCCTAATCTAGCTGCAGCAATTCAACTGTAAGTAGTGAGCGTTGCAGCTGAATAGTAACCGAAACTTTACGGAATAGAGTCTTAATAACGATAGAGATATCAAACAAATCGAATTTCAATGCTTATTCAATATATAAAATTCACCAAGTTTAATGTTAATCTACCCATTAAAAGTTACGAGCCGAAGAAAATTAACCCAATTTTTGAAAAAGGAAGAAAATACCCCAAAATATCAAGTAATTTTAATGAATAACACACAATCATATTTAGCATATAAGAGAACCCTACCGTGGAGCTTTCAAGCTCCTATATACAAAAATTTGGAATTTTGTATTTGTTACAGGAAGAAATATCATCTATGCGTGTTTATTTGTTGTTTTTTTTTCCCAGGTGTGATCGTGCCGAACCAATGATTTTAGAATATTGGGGGAGAGGCATTTGACCCGAAGTCAAAAGTTCCAATGCTCTTTTTAAGTAGCCAAAATATTGGGGGGGGGGGCATCTGGTCCCCCTCCCGCGTATTATTTTCCCTTAACTTACCTGATCGACATACTGAGATAGCCACTTTGTCCAACACAGTTGAAAGATCTAATAACTACGTCTATGAGGATGACTAGACCCCCAAAGTCCCCGGGGGAAGGGCTGCAAACTGTCAACTTTACCCATTGTTTACACATAGCATTGGTTATTGAGAGGTAGGCAGCCATTTTTGGGGGGAGGGGGAGGATTTTTATGAGAGAAGGGTTACCCCTGGAAGGGTCCCTCCATCTTTCCTGGGGGAAGAGAATTTTCTACGGAGGGGGAGATTTCTCGACATTAATTAAAATCGATCAGAAATTATATAAAAAAACAACTATTTTTGCTGAAAGTAAAGTACAGCATTAAACTTAAAATCAACAGAAATTATTTTACATATGAAATAGATTGCCCCCTCCTCAATATCTCGCTCGTTACACTAAAGTTTTCTTTGAACCTTAAAAATCTTATTATTCTGATTAAGCGGGCCTTGTGCTTCAGAAGTCATTCTTGAATAATTAGAATAAAAAGTAAAACTTCATCGTAAAGAGGGAGGTTTTGATAAGGGGGCAATCCTCTTCGCATAGGTAATAATATATGTTTATTTCAAGTTCTAATGTTGCTCCTTACTTTCAGTCAAAAAAACTTGTTTTTTTATTTAATGTTGAAATTGATTCAATGACTTCACTGTCATTTCAGGTATCAATTACAGTCTGTCATTTTAGGTACCAATTACAGTAAAAATGAAATCTTAATCTTTGAATTGATTTACTGGAAACTTGAACAACTATATACGTCTTTGAAAATTAGGAAAACCTGAAAACTCAATTTTTAGTGAAAAAGACCTCCATATGCTTTTCTATCTATCAAATAAAACCCTGTTCATCATCTATAAAACTCAGGAATAAAGACGTCTGATAATTCAGCCACTTCTCAATCATTAATCTAACGTGGAAAACTGATTAACACATTCTCTGTCTTTCCTAGAACCAGTGGCGTAATTTCATCAAAATTCTGTGGGAGGGGAAAAGTTGGAGCCCATTTTCCCAAATCAAGTGAAAATGACAGCAACAACTGAAACTGAAAAAATGAAACTGACAAACTGAAAATGAGCCATATACTACCATACAGATAAATATATAGTAAAGAAAAACGACCCGTGTCTGTGGATGCTTGAATTATGCAGGCTTATCTTAGTTTTGACAAGATTTTTGAAGAAACTAAATTTCAGCTCGGGAGGAGAAGAACTGGGGTCTGGAGGGGAAAAGCCAAAGTTTGGGAGGGAAAGTGCCCCTGCCTAGAACACAGTTATTCTGCTAATTAACACTTTTTATTATAATTGTTATATATTTGCAGATTGATTTATAAGAGAGTTGTTTTTTTTTGCTGCTGTGGGCAGATGTTTTTCCTTCACTAGGTCGCAGCTATTTCTGAAACCATGATAAATATTATCTTAATAAGAATTTTACCCCATTGAAAATCAATCTAATGCATCTAAATTAGGACACTTACTTCGTACCTTGACTGCAACCATATTACTTAGACATATACCGTGACGTCAATTGACGAAAACTTAAAAGGGAGGGCAGATATATCTTTCAATTACAAGGGAGAGTAATATTTTTATTTTAGTAATACTTTCGATGAAAATACCAGCAAAAAAGTATCTTTCAAAAACTACGGGAGGGGTAAAAAGTATATGGGGACACAGGTAAATTGACGACACTGGGCACACATAGATCCAGATCAATTAACATGATTATATATTATACTAAACAACGATAAAAGCCCCGATATCGTTAAAGCTTATTTACGATAAAACGATACTTATTATAACGATATGTATCGTTCGTTATTATCGTTAATCGTTTATCGATATGTATTATCGTTATTACTTATTTTAACGATAAAGCTTATTTATCCACTTATTGAAATTCCTACTAATAATCTATAGAACTATTAATTTTATATACTAATTTTTATTATATATATAATATATTATGCTAATAAATAAAAGCTTATTTATCCGCTTATTGAAATTCCTACTAATAATCTATAGAACTATTAATTTTATATACTAATTTTTATTATATATATAATATATTATGCTAATAAATAAAAGCTTATTTATCCGCTTATTGAAATTCCTACTAATAATCTATAGAACTATTAATTTTATATACTAATTTTTATTATATATATAATATATTATGCTAATAAATAAAAGCTTATTTATCCGCTTATTGAAATTCCTACTAATAATCTATAGAACTATTAATTTTATATACTAATTTTTATTATATATATAATATATTATGCTAATAAATAAAAGCTTATTTATCCGCTTATTGAAATTCCTACTAATAATCTATAGAACTATTAATTTTATATACTAATTTTTATTATATATATAATATATTATGCTAATAAATAAAAGCTTATTTATCCGCTTATTGAAATTCCTACTAATAATCTATAGAACTATTAATTTTATATACTAATTTTTATTATATATATAATATATTATGCTAATAAATAAAAGCTTATTTATCCGCTTATTGAAATTCCTACTAATAATCTATAGAACTATTAATTTTATATACTAATTTTTATTATATATATAATATATTATACTAATAAATAAAAGCTTATTTATCCGCTTATTGAAATTCCTACTAATAATCTATAGAACTATTAATTTTATATACTAATTTTTATTATATATATAATATATTATACTAATAAATAAAAGCTTATTTATCCGCTTATTGAAATTCCTACTAATAATCTATAGAACTATTAATTTTATATACTAATTTTTATTATATATATAATATATTATACTAATAAATAAAAGCTTATTTATCCGCTTATTGAAATTCCTACTAATAATCTATAGAACTATTAATTTTATATACTAATTTTTATTATATATATAATATATTATACTAATAAATAAAAGCTTATTTATCCGCTTATTAATTTTATTTACTAATTTTTATTATATATATAATATATTATACTAATAAATAAAAGCTTATTTATCCGCTTATTAATTTTATTTACTAATTTTTATTATATATATATATATATTATACTAATAAATAAAAGCTTATTTATCCGCTTATTCAAATTCCTACTAATAATCTATAGAACTATTAATTTTATATACTAATTTTTATTATATATATAATATATTATACTAATAAATAAAAGCTTATTTATCCGCTTATTGAAATTCCTACTAATAATCTATAGAACTATTAATTTTATATACTAATTTTTATTATATATATAACATATTATACTAATAAATAAAAGCTTATTTATCCGCTTATTGAAATTCCTACTAATAATCTATAGAACTATTAATTTTATATACTAATTTTTATTATATATATAATATATTATACTAATAAATAAAAGCTTATTTATCCGCTTATTGAAATTCCTACTAATAATCTATAGAACTGGGAACCAAACGGGTAAGCTGATTCAAAAACCTCTCGTTTATTAATATGAGTGTACACAGATTATAATCAACACCTCTTCTGCTAAAACTAAACTATTCTTCTCTTAAGACCTGATCAAGGCAACTCACATGCATCGTCCTACAAAGCAATTAAATAAAAAAAAAAACAAGTTTTTTCAACTGAAAGTAAGGAGTGACATTAAAACTTAAAACGAACAGAAATTACTTCGTATATGAAAGGGGCTGCTTCCTCATCAGCGACCCGCTCTTTACGCTAAAGTTTGACTCTTTCTCTCAACTCTTCTTTTTAAAACAGTAAAAAACTTTAGCGTAAAGAGCGCGGCGTTGATGAGGAAGCCGCCCCTTTCATATACGAAGTAATTTCTGTTCGTTTTAAGTTTTAATGTCGCTCGTTGAAAAAACTTGTTTTTTGTATTTAATTTCTGAACGTTTTTGAATCAATGCATGTTTTGATGTTGGCTCTCCGCAGATATAATTATAACGCAATTTGCATTTTTTTTTGGGGGGGGCTAAATGGCTTTCTCATAATTTTGATCGAATGATTTTGAGAAAGAAAGAGCGGGGGAGGAAGCCGAGTTGCCCTCCAATTTTTTGGTTAATAAAAAAGGCAACTAGAACTTTTAATTTTTTACGAATCTTTTTATTAGTAAAAGATATACGTAACTTATAAACTAGCTTACGTAAAGAATTTTTTATTCTAATGTTTTATCACACATATGAGAGGGTTTGCCCCCTCGTCAGTACCTCTCTCTTTACACTAAATCTTAAATTTTGGCCCAATTCATTAAGAATGACCCCTGAATCACAAAAGCCGTAGAATAAATAGTTGACATTACTAAAAATACTTTAGCGTAAAGAGCGAGGTATTAGGAGGAGGTGAGCCCCTCATATGTGTAACAATTTCCGTTCGTTTTAAGTTTTAATGCTGCGTCCTAGCCGAGTCGGTTGGTGCGCTGGATTTGGGATTCTTTGTCTGAAAAGACGCGGGTTCGAATCCCAGTGTACCGAATTGTTCAGTTTGGGACGGGAGTCAGTGGCGTGACTCTGTAAGCTTAGCCAGAGTCGACCCAGCTTTAAATGGGTACCTGGAGAAATCTGGGGAAGGTAAACAGGAAGGGTGTGCGAAAGCACAGGATGGTTGGCCCCCAACCCCCCATTGCACTTCCTGGCTGAAGGGCCAAGAAACGGAGATCAGCACCGCCGGTAGGGACTGTAAATGCCGTATCCTTTACCTTTTACCTTTTTACCTTACTTCCAGCTGAAAAAATCTATTTCATATTTATTTTTTCATGTTTTTTTTTTTAAATAATGCTAGTAAATCCTGCGCTCCCTTCATGGAAATTTTCTTCCCCCATGACAAATTCCTCGATGGAGAGTTCCCCCGGTATATCCCCCGCTTTTCAACCCCTCCCCCCAACCAAAAAATCCTCCTGAAAACACCTGTACACTTCCCAATAACCATTACTATATGTAAGCACTGGTCAAAGTTTGTAACTTGTAGCCCCTCCCACGGGGACTGTGGAAGAGTAAGTCGTCCCCAAAGACATAGTTATAAGGTTTTTAGACTATGCTGAATAAAATGGCTATCTCAGAA
>NC_088877.1:34527529-34607529 GCF_032884065.1 Artemia franciscana | reverse complement strand
AAAGAAAAGGAAATACTGATTTTGGAATCCAAATGTCAGCTGAGTGCTTTATTATGTCAGTTTAAAGAAAGCGCAACAAAACGTCAGAAAAACAATTTTTGACGTAAGAATTAAGCATTTTCAAAGTTTAGCTCTTAGAATTGATAAAAGAAGTGATTTAAACAACAACAAAATATTTAATGTCAACGAATATTACCATTGAGGATTAAGGTTCAAATTAAGGCTTTGTTTTGTGTTTGATTTTAAAAGATAAAGAAAAAAGAGCTTCAATAGAATAATCAAATGTTGAGTTCGATGATAAATAATGTTTTTCAACCTAGTAACAATATGCTAGAACAAGAATACTAGACGCACCAATCTTTCTTTAACAAGTGCAGCCCTTGGAATCAATTAAATAAAAAAAACTAGTTTTTTTAACTGAAAGTAAGGAGCGATATTAAAACTTAAAACGAACAGAAATTATTTCGTATATGAAAGGGGCTGCTTTCTCATCAACGCCCCGCTCTTTGCGCTAAAGTTTGACTCTTTCTACTAATTCTTCTTTTTAAAACAGTAAAAAACTTTAGCGTAAAGAGAGGGGCGTTGATGAGGAAGCAGCCCCTTTCATATATGAAGTAATTTCTGTTTGTTTTAAGTTTTAATGTCGCTCCTTACTTTCAGTAAAAAAAAAATTTGTTTTTTTATTTAATTTCTGAACGTTTTTGAATCAATGCATGTTTTGATTTTGGCTCTCCGCAGAGGAATAATTAAAACGAAATTTGCATTTTTTTTCTTTTTTTGGCAAACTATAAAAATAAATTTAATTAAAGCATTCAACAATCTTGAAGATTAAACCTTATAAAAGATAAAGAAAAACATTTTATAGCCAGGACCTTATCCAGGATTTATATTCATGGGGGGAGAAAGAGGGTATTTTGGGGGGGGGAGTTTACAAATGAGTTTACATTTCAGGGGGAGGGGTCAAACTCCTCCCCCTCCCTGGATACAGCCTTGTTTGTAGTGGGTAAAGCTGGGATTTTATGTTGTAGGTGGTTTTAGAAAGCTGAAGAAAATGCATCTTAGATAGGATATCCAAATGTAACTTAATTACTTGAACATACAATCTTTATTTTTAGTAGACGTAACAGCATGTTAGAAAACAATATTTGACGTAACAAACCTTTGAGTTTTTAGATCAATAAACAGACGATTCAAACAAATGAATCGTGTCGAGAGACTGTTGACACAACAATGTAGGATTAAACCTTAAGAAGATAACCTTAAAGAGATGTAGAGAGCGCTGGGACTGACAGTAATTAGCTTTGCTGACCTTTGTTGAATAGTTATAAGGATTTGACTGAAATATTTATCTAATCGCTCAACCAATTCGAAATTTCAAATGTTAACGATTTCCTTGATAAATTTTAAGATTTTACAAGTATTTCACTCATGAGGGGTCCCCCATAACCAATAACTGCTTATATGTGTGATTATCTCACCTTTATGTCAGGACTGTTTCCAGCAATTGATTGAGGAAGGACATCTGGACTATGGAGACCGAAACTTGAATCACTCGGCTTTAGCATGGAATTTGGTCGACCTGTAAATCGTAAAATTACTTTCAAAATGCATTAAACTTTGTGGTGCAACCTTTATTTCTAATATAAAAAGGTACATTCGCTTTAAAGATTCTTACCCAGGTGATACCAAGACAATTGACGAATTATTGGGCTCATTGATAGGGTGTCACTAACACTACCCTACTTGAGTATACCCTGGCTGGTTACCAGTTTTGACGTTACTTACCCAAATATAAACACAATTCGCTTGATCTTCAGCATGAAAAGTTGGTATAGATAAATTAAGATTCCAAAAGCTTTTATCTCAATACCATGGTCATCAAAGTCTTCGTTTATCTTTTCATAACGAGTTGGCTAGTGGTAACACAATCATGGACAATTAAATTTACTGATTGATGAAAGGAAAACAACACCACCAAAGCGAGTTGTACCCTGATTAGTTACTCAGTTTGACATCACTGCTCAGCTTTATCTTTAGAAAGCAAAGGTAAACGCAGCGTGATGGGACATAACTGACGCCCAACATAAGAACACTTGCAAATAATATTACAAGTACATTTTTTGTTTTGTTATTATTTTTTTTTATTTTGTCTCGTATACCTTAATGTAAGAAAGAGGTTAGTAATAATGCAGAAAGTATTGTGTTACGCAAAAGGCCAATAATCTAATCGGTATATACTAATACCATGCATTTCCGAGCTTGGTCTCAGCAAAACAAGCTGGTTTTCACATCTTTGGAAAACAAGAGTATAATTAAATTTAAATACACGGTTAGACTTTTGTCCTTTTTATCTTAATAACATGCACTAACTTTCTCAAAAATTAAAGTTCCTAGATGAATGAAACAGTAATAAACTTATAACTTATTATTATTACAGGTATTAATAGATAGATAGTCTTATTTAAAGGTCCAAACAGAACATTTGCAAAACAGAAATACATAAAAAAGCAAAAAAAAACATAGAAACAAAAGCAAAAGATATACAAGCCAAAAAAGAAAGAAGAAAAAAAAACTATGCCTGGTTGAAGCGGATTTAAAAGACTAGAAACAATAACTAGAAACCATTTTTAAGGCATATCTAAACAACCACCTGACTTGTTTTTCTATGTTTGTCTCTATGGAAACCTAGAAAAGAGCGAACCCCCGTCCATAGTAACCGAAAACTTGAAAAGGCGTTTTGAAAAAAAAAAATGTCAAGTGAGGTAGAATTGCCTTTCGAAGCTTATTCGAGAATAAGCATTAATTCTTATTAATTTCAATTAATTAATTAATTTTTTTAGTTAGTCTTGGTTCTCATAATTAATCTTAACGATAAAGAAATTCGTAGGATTGACTAGGGTATGATTTTGTCTTGGAAGAAAACAGCAGTGCTGTGACAATTAATTAGAATGGAAAATCCAGGTTGAGGGAAGATGAAAAGCTGCTTGCTTCGTTTGGGTAAGGCAACGCCTTAAAGGTTTATATTTATGCTTTCCTGGTACTTATAAAGGAATTTATTCCAAGAAAATATATACACACACACACACACACACACATATGTATATATATATATATATGTATATATATATATATATATATATATATATATATATATATATATATATATATATATATATATATATATATATACATTGTTACAAATCATAAACAAGAAAATATAGGAGAGGCACTAAACCTTAAGGTTTATATTTATGCTTTCCTGGACTTATAAAGGAATTTATTCCAAGAAAATATACACACACACACACACACACACACACACACATATATATATATATATATATATATATATATATATATATATATATATATATATATATATATACATATATACATTGTTACAAATCATAAACAAGAAAATATAGGAGAGGCACTAAACCTTAAGATTTGGGAGTAATACTTGGTTGCTGATAGAAAAGTTTTAATTGGTAGTTTAAAACATTTAGTCTTAATCAGTAGTTAACTTGATATATTGTACAGAATATTAGCAATAATTGAGCTGTAACTAGAAAGAAAAAAACCTACCTTTTTGTTTGGCAATTGGACTTTCTTGGGGAGACTCCACTGATTCACAGTCACTGAGACATGTTTCTGGGCCTTCTGTATCAGATTTGTCAGATGAAGGTTTTGGCAGAAACTTTTGGTTCTGTAAAAAGTTCTAGTCATTAGAAAAGTAAACACAAATACTCTTTTCATGAGACAAAGTTTGTCAGTGAAACGCAAACTTTAAAAATATTAGATGACAGATCAACAAATGGGCATACTTGTAAAAAATTCAGGAGCTAAAAACTGTTTAATCTTTTTGGCTCAATATTTCACACAAAAGAATAAAAGGACCAATCAGATTTTGAAAAGAAGGAGTTATACATTGTATATTTCCTTGTCTGTCTAGAATTATCGCTCAGAATTAGTTAGCCTGAAGCTTTAGGTAATCCAGTTTTGAAAATAGCTGGTTATTTTCCTCTAAGCGAATAAGAAAAATACATCATAAAAATAAACCAATGGAATTAGAATTAATTTAATACATGGATGCATAGACCAACAGTCTCTCTTTTCCTCTTTGGTAAGACAGAGAGGAAGAGGTCCTTTCCTGTTTATCCTTAGTAAAAATTATGCTCTAATTTCAAAGTTTGATTTCATGACATATTTTCTTAAGCCGATCCCATTCTTTTCTAAGTCCACCTTGGAAAGCAAAGCCAAATAGTCTGCCTGATTTTAATCTGATTGCTTCGACTGTGTTATATTTTTAGCCAATAAAAAGAACAACAAGCTTTTTATTCACAGGGTTATTTATCAGTAGTCTCGATGATCAGGCTAGATGGTTGGGCTTCCACTGAGGTCTCGTGATTGATTTTAAGGTCATTTTAAGAAACAAATTAAGGAAAAAGTAGAGTTATAAGTGATCAAAACATGTTTATTATTATTATTATTAATTTTTATTACATAAGATTATCTAGCTAAGCTATTGATGTAAAGTCAAGCTTATCTTGTTAAAATATAACAACATACCACATACATTTGGCTACGATATTAGAAAACCCGTTATGTGGAATTGATTCCAAGCCCCGTTAAATTCTGGACGTTTGGTGGTTCGTTCCATTTTCCGGCATCTAATTTCATTCTCAAGATTTAATGCACCTGACCCAACCTTCTTAAAATTCATTTTTTTTTAATCCAATTCTCGGATTCTGAATCTTGAATACCCTAAAAAGGCGACAGCAAAAAAACTGACATACCTTGAGAATGGAATTTTTAGAACAGTCGAGTGTCCGGTCGCAATTTTCGATTTTTTTAGTCTTAAGTACGATTTATGTTGAGTAACATAGCTGTTTTTATTTTACATTGCTACAGCCAAAATGCTTCTTATAGCCTACATAATAGGCTATCTTATTGGCTAACGTGAAGCAGGCTATCACAATTATTTAAAAAGTAAACCTTTATAAATGGTTAAAATTTTAAAGATTTTCAAACATTTTCCTGTCTAATCATTTTATTAATTGCAGATAAGAAATAAGAATTGTATTTGTTACAGGAAGGTAGGTTACTACATGGCCCTATTTCTGTGAACTGAACAAGACAGATTCAAGAAATTATTACTCAAAATTCAAGTTAAAAGAAGCATTACGAACCATGCTCTGACTGCATAAAAAAGACACGAATATGTTGTACTGAAAATAATGTTATTTATATTCTTACCGTCCAGTGAAAATAAGATTTTAGCAGATCGTTATTTATAAACATCCTATAATTCATTTGTTTTTTATATTAATAGCACTTCACTTATACTGTTGAATATTCTGTTAGGTCTCTGACACGTTATAAACATACTGATCTAAATATACCAAATATAAACTGCTGTTACATTATTCTAATTGTCTCTCTGAGTTATGATAACCGCAAGTCTGTTCTTTTGCATACTTCAGCTAATTTTGCAATTTATGTATATTCACATGGCTTTTGAAAATAAATAGATTATTTTAATTCGATTTTACCAGGTTTATAATTTTTGGCTGGTTGGCTATCCTCCTACTAACAATTACATTGGTTTACGGGAGATATTTAGAATATAGAGTTGATGAAGATGGGTATAGAGATGGGTATTACTTGTTTTCTAGCCCTGCTGAACAAACTTTGGAATATAAAATCCATTGGGGGGTTAAATTGTTGCCCTAGATGGATATAATCGTTTCAATATTACACACACAAAAAACTTGTTTATATAATTTTCCAAAGAAGGAGAAGCAGCTGCTCAGTTTAAATATCAAGTTGATGTCTTCGCTTGCTCCTAATCCTTCGGAACAGTGTTTTAAGTATTCATCGAGTGAAAAATGGAGTGCCGTGCACCATTTAGAATCCCAGCAATAATTGGCACAATTTCAAGAATCATCTTGACTGGCTTTTATATCATGACTTTAAAAACCAAACCATTCCAACAAGGTTGAACATATAAAGATTATAACTTGTTTTTTACCCAATGATATTGCCTCACATTTGTAGAACGCTGAAAAACTGAGTACGGTGCTTCAGTTAAACGAGTTCAGTTAAATCTCTTAGGGGTGTAGATTCGAGTCGCAAACTTGACGATTTTCAAACAGCTCGTGGTAACGAGCTGTAAGCAAGCAGCTTCGTTGCTCAATAGTAACCAAAACTCTAAAAAACAGAGTTTTGCTAACAATAGATAGATCAAAAGAATCGAATTTGAATGCAGATTGAGAATATATAAGGTTCGTTAAGTTTAATGTTACGTGTCAAAAGTTAAGAGGGTGAAAAAATTTGCCCAATTTTTGAAAAGGAAGAATAACCCACTAAACTTCAAGCGACCTAAACGAAAATCACACCGTCAGATTCAGACAATCCTACTGTAGAGGAATCATGCTACTATATACAAAAATATTTACGCATAATATTTGTTATTGGGAAGTATACAGATACCTTTTTTTTGGGGGGGGGTCCTCTTTTAGGGGATTTACTACAGTAAAATTTAGAATTTGCTTTCCAGGTGGATGTGCTTTCAAGGGGAATTTTAAACTGCGGGAATATGCCAGAAATCCTGAATGAAATTCTTTTTATTTGTCTTACTTTGTCTTCGCCGACTAAATTTAGCGTGTGAAGATGCTCTGGAGGTAATTTTAAGTGGGGTTAGGATTGTCTGAAGGAATTTCTCACGGGGAAGAGTAGGTATTTCGATTTAAAGAACTTTCCGTTGAGGGGGAGGAATTTTATCACGAAGGAAAGATGGATTTTTTGGTATTATTTTAAAAACGACTAAAAATTAAAGTAAAAAAAAGTTTGTTCAGCAGAAAGTAAGGAGTAACATTGAAACTTCAAACGAACAGAAATTATTCCGTATAAGAGGGAAATATCCCCTCCTCAAAACCTCGCTCTTTGCGCTAAAGTTTGTCTTTTTGTCCCAATCCTTTAAGAACGACTCCCGAAATACAAAAGCCGTCTAAATAAGAAGCTTTCTTTAAGTTCTAAATACTTTAGCGTGAAGAACTTTTTTTTATTGTTTTAAAAAGCAGAGTTATGAGAAAGAGTCAAACTTTAGCGTGAAGAGCGAGGTGTTGAGGAGGGGACAACCCCTTTCATATACAGAGTAATTTCTGTTCATTTTAAGCTTTAATGTCGCTCCTTACTTGCAGTTAAAAAACTTGTTTTTTTTATTTAATCTTATTAGAAACGAAAGAAAAGCGTGCTTATGTTTAGAGGTTCATATTACTTAATAAAATTTAGTAATAAAAAGGCCACGGTCATTTTCAATTAATTAGAAATCGAGCGCATTCAAAAGAATTGACGACCAACGATATTCATTGAATATAACCTGACTTTCAACATGACTTTAGGACTCACACGACTGGTAGGCATTGTGCTAAATCTCAGGCAAAACATTGAAATTACTGTTTTGCACCCTAAAGCTACTTTTTATTTAAATATTAAAAAAGGTTAGAATAGGAAACCAGGATAGCTTCATATTGACTGTGTTTTAGCTATGAAAAGATTTTTATCGATAAGTATGATTATTTATTAATCAATTAAAGGCACAGGGTTTGAAACACAATTCACATTATATATATATATATATATATATATATATATATATATATATATATATATATATATATATATATATATATATATATATATATATATATATATATATATATATATATCAGTATTTATTTTGTCTTTGAACTGTGAGGACATAAACTGGATTTAACTTTGAATCTAATTGGATTTTGTCACAAGTGAAATTTAGTACAGTAAGAGATTAAGAAATATGATTAATTTTGAGCATTCAAAGAATGTAGACGTAAGGCGGTTTAATAAGACATAAGTGGTTTAATAAGTGGTTTAATAGCCCTTTTTAACGTTGAATTATAAGTTGCGCCTCTAGAACATTGAAGTTGCGCCTCTGGCTTTTGACTGTGAATGTGATTTCACGACAAGCGAATATGAATGTGTGTATGCGCCTGTTCTGAACTTTGTAGAAACGGCCTTGCGTCACGAAGATGGCGTATTGGCAGAGGCTGCTGTGAGCACAATAGTGAAAGTTTTCCCAAAGGAGCTGATTTCTGATAATCATGCGCGTATAAATGAGATTGCGAAGCAACTTGACGATAATTTGGTACGAACTAGAAGAGCCCAAATTACGAGAGAGATCCTAGTCTCTGACATTTATGAAATCCTAAAAGCTTTAGTATCTACACTTGACTTTTTTTGCATTACTGTCTGAAAAGTATCAGAAGCCCTAAGAATCCCTCAAGATGTGATAACCCCTTTGTCCATGAAAGTCAATGAGTGTATCAATCGAATCAACAACAATGAGCACATATATATTATAAAAAAAAGAAATAATTTTTGCGGGTTTTGGGTTGTCATACTTCAATGACGAAGAAAAATGTGCAAAAAAGGATAGCCTGAAGAAATGCAAATAAATTAATTTGAAAAAAACATGAAACAGTATTATATTGGAAAGGGGTAGAGACACACATAAATAGGAACTGGAACTGTAACTGAAAACTTTACTTTCCTGTGCAATTTTTTTTTTTCATTAAATGCTGCGCAAAAATAATTCTATTCTATTAAAATCCTATTATAGCCGAAAAAAGGCTGAGTAGAGTTGAGAGGTTTATTTTTCAAAATGACATATCCTGTTAACTTTACCAATTATGTTTGGCTGCCTGAACGATACGTAACGGTCAATTACGATTTCACAGTGAATAAGGTTTCGAAGAATAGTAAGAACTTCTCAATTTTATCTTTTTTTCAGTTGTTAAGAATATCACGCTAATAGGTATTTTTCAGGTCAGCCAAAAAGAATACATAAAATTTAAACAATTTCTTTTGAAGTATATTGCCAAAGTTCACCTTAATGACTAATTCTAAGATTTGAAATTGGAATTATTTACTCAAATTAGTAAAATTGGATAAAAAAAATAGTAACAATTGCTAAAGCTAAAATAGCCGGGTCAGAAAATTTACAATGCAGCAGCAAATCTTAGATTTCATCTTGCGACCTATTTAAGAAAAAAACGACAAAAATTAGACAAACTCTTAATAGAACAAGATATGATTACTGATTCAAAAGTAACGATTACTCTGTTACAGATATCATAAGCACCCAGATCAGTGTTGTCAACGCTTTAAAATACACTATACCAGTTTTCCGACTAGAGTTATACTGTCAGAAATTAAATTGTATCACATGGACTGAAGGTTAAAAATTTATACTGTCAGAAATTTAATTGTACCGTGTGGACTTAAATCAAAAATTTACCGTAACAAGGAGCCAAATTTCTAGAAACTAAACGTTGAGCAGATATGTGAAAGGAGTAAGCAAAACCAAGATGTACCAGAGATTTTGTATTGTACCAAAACATTTCCAACTGTACCGCATTGTAATAAAACCACTAAATTGTACCAAAAACGGTTCAGTTGTACCGCTTTGGCAACGCTGGTCTGGACACTGAGGTACCTTGGTCATATCCTTGAAATGCTGGACAACCGATTCCCCCTAGTCATCCTTAAATGGGAACTAACCGGAAGGCGGAAGCAATGGAGAAAACGCAATTAAGGCATAAATATGACTTTATGCCTGCATATTACCTGCATATATGCCTGCACATTATATGCCTGCATATTATATGCCTGCATATTTTATGACTTTATGCCTGCATATTATATGACTACATATTACCTAAATACTTCTTTAGAACCGAAATGGGAAGAGGCCTACCTCAGGCTAGACTAGTGAATATGGTGGGTATCCTTGGTGCCTCTTATAGAACAGGCGCGTCTATGCTAAGGATTACTGTGTAAAGTACTAAAAGTATCAGTGTGGTGGCATACTCACATGGTTTAGAAGAAGCAGTGAATCCGAATGTTTAAGTCGGCCATATTGTAAGGAACTGTCAGATTCGGCTTTTGATATGTCCGATGTGAGAGAAGCAGCCTCAGGATCTTTTCTGAGGCTCTCAGGAAGTCTAGGATCGTCAGTATCGGTTAAGTAGTTTTCTGCATCTTCAACAAGTCGTTTAAGTTCAGATACCCTTTGCACTGCCTGTAAATTTAGAAAAATATTAGTTTCCACAGCATTTCAATACAACAGCTTGCCTACCAAAGTCCTTTACCTGTTTAAAGTACCTGATTTACGAGAGAGAAGAAGTTGGAAGGGGGCTGTTTTAAACTTTCTGTTCCAAACAAATACATTTTCATATTATGAGTATTTCAAAATAAGTTCTTAATATATCTTTGTTTCCTTAGAGACAAGATTGGCCCTCTGGCACCTTACCTTAAAGTAGGCAAGATTTTAGCAGTACGACATGCAGACTTATCATTAAAAAACAAAACAAAAAAACTGCTTTCTTTTTTAATCGTAAAGGTTAATTAGTGTGGATATTAAAAACGTTAAAATTGGCAATGTGCTGCGATTTAATATATCTGGGGTAAAATAATAAAAAAAAATGTGCACCAGTATTTTTTTCACACATCTCTACTGTGTATATAAATAGTTGGCTCAAGATACAAATGCCGGTCCGAGAGACACTCAGATAAACATCATAGGTCCGACAAATATTATTCGATAATATTTGCATTCAAGTGTATACTTCCAGCTTCATAGGTTTCCTCCCTCCGAGGAAAAATTTAGACCTATTGTTAATGCTTTACCCCAACCATTTAATAGAGTGTGCACAACTATACTACCAAAGCCACTATTAATATTCCTAATACTACTGCTGCTGCTACAGATACTACTGATATTACATAAGACAAATAATTTTCAACGTGCTAAGAGAAAGGGGGAATGGGGGAGGGCTCAGTTGAAAATTCAAACAATTGAAAAAACAAGTTGGGCGTATGGAAGCTATAAAATTATAGATCAGTTACCCAAAGGCCTGGTTTTTAACTCAGCTCTTTGAAATTGAAAATATAGTAGGGAATATAATAAAAAACTGCTATTTTTCAGTAATTTTTTATTTCTAGAAAAACAGTCTAATGAAATCAAACCTTCTCAAAAAAAATAATGGAATGTAGTCTCTGTGCAGTAATCAAATTTTACGGTTAAATATCAATTTTTTTTTTGCAAAATGTAACTCAACATTGCTATTCTTAGGAATTCTAGACGAATTTGACTCACCGGTTATATGGTTGGAAGATCTAAAGCTAAAAATTAAAAACTGGTATGTTTAAAAAAAACAATATATAGATTATGGTTTGCTTTGTATTTTGTTTTGTACAATATGTTAGTTTTGAAAATGTATATTTTAGTCTTTCTACCGATGACGATCTCTTTATATGTAATGGAAATATTTAGAGTTTTAGAGAAAGGCACTGTGGTCTGGGAAAAGGATACCTAATTTAAGATGTTACGTCAAAAATCTATTTATTCACGGCTTTAATGTTAAATCAAAATTATCAAAATTTCTTCTTTCTAAACAATATTCACTTTAGTTTATCCTGTGTTTTCAATAGTTGGTGGCTATGGCTTCTTTTGAATGGATTTAATACTTTTAATTTTCTAAATTGTGCTCTTTATTTAACAACTTGGATTGGGTGATCATACATTAATTTTTTGTTTAAAATGCTATACAATGCTATAGTATTTTATTTAGTCTCTTGTAATTTTAAATCGCTCGTTCTCCTTTCGTAGTTTTTTTTTTTTTTTTTTTTTTTTTTTTTTTTTTTTTTTTTTTTTTTTTTTTTTTTTTTTTTTTTTGTAGTTTTCTGCAATGGCGTATCTCGTTCAGTGTTTTTTTTGTGTTATTTTTTAATTTCTTTTTAGAATAGTAATTTATTAACAAGCAAAATCTCACAACATAAAAAACTGACAAACTGCTCTGCTATCATATCATGCTGTATAGTGGGTAATTAAGACATATATGATTACTTACACTTATTCTTACATCATCACGATGAAGAAATAGAAACGTATTTATTTTCTTTAACAAACAAGGCAAAATAAAAAGCCAGCTAATTTCTCTGAAAGGAAAGTAATCAAATGAGCACGATACTTTTTTTTGCTTTCAAGCTTTCAATTATTGCCCGCTGTTTGGCAATTCTTTCCAAAAACAAGGAAAAGGCGGGAGTGTGGTTCCGCTTTACAGTGATCAATTATTGGAAATGTTATTTATTTAAATAATGTTTAAAGTGGGAAAAAGACCAAGAGGTAGGACGAGAAAAAAGGCATTAAAAAAAAATATTGTGGCAAAAGCATCAAATATTAGGGAAAAAATATAATATATATCAAAATTATTTAGTGACAAAATTCGGCACTAACACCAAAGCAGTTTTTACTTGTTTGTTATCTGAAAGTGGGAAATGTGGCATTTAAGTGACATTTATAAAAAAGTGAGATATAAGTGATATGTAAGCTTACGACAATTTAGTCTTTTAGTGACATTTAAGAAATGACAATAAAGAAAGTGAAAATTTAGTGAAAAAATGTTATTTTCTGTGACTTGTAAAAGAGCTTGTTATTATAACTAAACGGCCATTGTGATTCAGTAGTCATTCTTAAATAGCTGGAACAAAAAATAAAACCTTAGCGTAAAGAGCGAGTTATTGAGGAGAGGGCGACCCCCCTGACATGCGTAATCATTTCTGTTCGTCTAATGTTGCTCCTTACTTTCATTTGAAAAAACTTGTTTTGTTTTTTTAACTTAAGTTTTATAAGAACCGAGGCACGGTAAGATTAATACGTGACCCGAGCTTATACAGCCGACAACGGATAAAATCCATTACATATGTTCTAACCATAGACTTATTAACTTATAACAGATAACAGATAGTATGATTTTTCGCTCGCCCTTGCGTTTAAGCAGTCAGTCTTAAAGCATAAGGAAGAAATGTCAAACTTTAGTATAAAGACCACGGGTTAAGAAGAGGGGTGCCCGCATTAGTAACTCTTAGTACTGTAGAATAATAAAATGCAGGGGGGATTCAAATTAGTAAGCCTTTGGTAAGAGATAGGGCAGCGAAATAGATTTTTCGCAAAAAAATTGTTAATGAATATTCTAAATGTTCCTTTTCACAGAAAAAAAAGATAACACTCCAAGTTTTTTTCGCTTATTTACAATTGTTTTGTGCATGTATAAATATAAATGAGACGCCAATTAGCATCTTATTGTGGTTGAATCTAAAATACCTTTCCAATGTTTTGTCCCATACATTAGATACTAGGTTTTGGCAGAAAATAACTTGAGTATTTTCTCCTTCTTCTTTCTTGTAGATTTCAAATATCCAAACCATTGAATTTCTACACTTTCCCGTTACACAAATAAAGAATAATTTCCTCTAACAAAGAGCTCGAGAACACCCATAGTGTCTATTGTCTATTATTAATTGACAAGTTTATGGTCAGAGCGAATATAACAGTTTTTAACCATTGTCGGCAATATAAGCTCAAGTTAGATACTAATATATTACTCGTTTATTTTCGTTTTATTACTTACAGCCCTTTACCAAGGCACTATGGGGGATTATGTTATCCCCAAAGACATTTGAATTCTCAGCTTCATTTTCGGAAAGTTTTTTTTTAACTAAAAAATAAATAATACGTTGAAGGTTTTTGGCTCTTTGTTTTAAGCAACGCTAGATATACTTGAAATACGATTTTACCAGGCATTATTATAATTATTACTTAGTGAGAAATTAATGACAACTAGTAACCAAATTATAATGAGACTTGTCAGAACACTTTAAAAAGAGTAGCATGAAGATAGGTTCTGAAAAAAATCCATCGAATTTCGCTTTGGCGGTCAGATTTCTGGTTGCGCGCTAAAGTAAAACGCCTTCATATGGGAAAATATTTGCTCAATTTTTTTTATGGATCGGAGTTAAAATAATAATTCTTCTAGCGGGCAAAATGTCTAAAGCACGCTTGGCTCGAGACATATCAAAGAATAGTTTGGTTCTTGAATGACTATAATAATTAGTTTCATAAGGTTATTAAGGTGATTACCTCGCTTTGCGAATGATACTCTAGAGTTCCCAGGGATCCTGCAAACGGCAGTGAAAAGGGCAATAAAATTTTTAGAAGTTTGCTTATAAAGAGATAAAAAAAAGAAAGAAAATTTAGTGTTTTCTTAAAGAGAAAGAAAAGATTGGAACTTCATGGAAATATGCAAAGGGTGAAGCTTTGAATATATTCGGCTGAAGGAGAAGTGTAAACAGCTATGTCTACCATAGGAGGCTTGATGCTGCAACCCGTTTTTTTTGCACGGGCAGTAGTAGTATTTATTTGTAGCATGTATTTATGAAAGTTTCGTTTCATGGCTATGTTTTTATTGGCTGTGTATGTTTTGTATTGGCTGTGTATGTTCTGTATTGGCTGTGTGTATGCACATTTTATTGTGTATGTTTTATTGACTGTGTTTTTATTGTAACTCATTGCTATTGTTATTTTACAATATGTAATTTGTTATTAAAAAAGGGCTTACCTCTTCATTTTTAGAATTAGTTTCTAAGAGCTCAATAGAAACCACAGAAGGTTCATCAAATCCAATGCTTTGTCTGTTTACTGGGACTTGATAGATGGAGTCACCAACATTTGGCCTCATGTTTGAAGCTGTTGTGTTTTCATTGTCATATAAGGATAAACTGCTACTTCTGTCTAGGCTATTGTTATTCGGCAGTCTGAAAGATAATAGTCATTTATTAGTATTCCAAGTTTCAAGATCAGGAAAAATATGTATTTTTGTTTTGCCTGTTTTATTTGAAATGAGAAGGATCATAAAATTGAATGCTTAAAAGGTGTATTTATGAAAATTATTTTATGTTTATATTAATGTATAAAGTTTACCAGTAAAAGACACATAACATTTTGAAAACGCTAGAACAACATAGATTTTGAGAATAAAGACCATGTCTAAAATATGAGTTTGAAGGACGAGGCAAGAACATACAATCTGAGAGCCTTCAGCCCCATCCCTCTCCTGAAGTTTTTAAAATGATTATGCATGAACTCATCTTTCTCTGCAAACCTAGTCTGGTTTTTCATTCATTTTTCAAGTTCAGCTTTTCAAAAACATGGAAAATTACTAACCAAAAGTGTAAGTGGATCAACGTTTGTGACACACTAAAGAGCCACCTTTTTGCCACATAGTTGATATTTCTTTTTGGAACTCCGGCACCCTTTAATTGATATTGAAAATCATATACTATTTCAAGTGCATTTGAATTGTCTTCAGCTTCATTATGCTCTTTCCAGATCCCTTAGCCTCTTTTGGACATGATCACCCAAATTACCATTTCCGTAGCTCTCATAATGTTTGAAATTCAGCTTGCTCCAGAGCTGTGAGAGCCCTCATAGGTTTTCCCCAGCGCGAAAGTGTTGTATTTTATTTATTTATTTGTGAATGTTGAAATAAAAACTTGAACTTGAACTTATAGTTGTCATAACTGTTTAATACTATACATGAACATGGTATGTTATTATAACATGGACATATAACATATTATGAACATGGTATATTAGAACATGGTATGTTCTAAAACTGTATTATGAGAGGTTTCAAGCTCCTATGCACAAAAATATGGAATTTTACTTTTTTTGCAAAAGAAACATCACGGAGACGTGCTATTTTTCTCCAGTGGTGATCGTATCGAACTAGTTGTCCAACAAGATCGAAAGAGGGCTCATTGGATCGGAAATCTAAAATTATAGTGCCTTTTTTAAGTGACCAAAAATATTGAAGGGTAGCTAGCCCCTCCCACGACGATTTTTTGCCAAAGTCTTCCGATCAAATTTTGAGATAGTCATTTTTTTCAGCGTAGTCGAAAGATCTAGTAACTATATCTTTGAGGATGACTTGACCCCTCAGAGTCCCAGTGGGAAGGGCCACAAACTATCAACTTTGTGCGTTGTTTGCATACAGTATTGGTTACTGGAAAATATACAGACATTTCTCGGAGGGGGGTGATTTTCCATGATGGGGAAGCCGGATTTCCCGGTGTTATTTAAAGAACGATCAGAAATTAAGTAAAAAAAAAAGGTTTATTCAACTAACAGTAAAGAACAACTTTAAAACTTAAGACGAACAGAAATTATGATGTATATGAGGAGGATTACCCATCCTCAATACCTCGCTCTTTACGCAAAAGCTTTTTTAGAACTCTTACAGAAGCTTATTATTCTAATTAAACAGCCCCTGTGTTTCAGGGGTCATTCTTAAATAATTGGAACAAAAAGTCAAACTTTAGCATAAAGAGCAATGCATAGAGGACGGGGAACCCCTCATATAATAATTTCCATTCGTTTTAAGTTTTAATGTTGCTCCTCACTTTCAGTTGATTTTTTTTTTTAATTGATAATAAACCGAGAAATAATGCGTTGCATCTTTTATTGATTAGATAAAAAAAAAAAAAACAGTTTTTTTTTATGAAAGTACGGAGCAACCTTAAAACCCAAAACGAGTAGAAATTATTCTGCATATAAAGGGTTGCCCCCTTCTCAATACCTTGCTCTTCACACTAAAACTGTTAGCACTTCTAGAAAATCTATTTTAGATATTTTAGATGATTTTAGATTCCAATTCTATTTAAACGTTCCCTGTGTTTCAGTGGGCGTTCTTAAAAAACTGGGACAAACAGCCAAACTTTAGCGTAAAGTGCAAGGTATTTAGGAGGGGCAAATCCTTCATACACGGAATAATTTCTGTTCATTTTGATTTTAATGTTGCTCCTTACTTTCAGTACAAAAAAACTTGTTTTTTTTATTTAATTTGTGATCGATTTTCAAATAATCCGGTAAATCCGGCTTACCCTCCATGAAATATACCTCCCTCAAAATTAACTCCTCCGTGGAAATTTCATCCAACGTAAAGTGTCCCCCTCACCGTTGAATTCTCTCCAGACAGTTCCATCCTCGCTGAAAATCTCTCCCCTGAAATTTCTTGCAGACGATTCAGCCTGAAAAGTTCACTTAAGCACAATTTCATTTGAAAAGACTTTAATATCTAATCAACTTCTCGATCACTCTGGAAATGCCCCCTTCCGTGGAATTTTTTTCTTGGAAATCAAAACAAGCAGAAAACTGCCCCCAGATTTTTCCTCGGAATATCTCCACATGCAGAATTGAGTAGTCAAAGATAATTTAGGACGATTAAAAAGAATTTCGTATAGCAATTCTGTCCAATCCACTAAAGAAGATTCTCTCTATGAAAATTCACCCACGCACAAAATTTCGTCTCCTCCTGAAAAATGTCTGTATACTTCCCAATAACAAATACTATGCATAAAAACCAACAAATTTCATAACTTACAGGCCTCTCCCCAAGGACTGTGGGGAGTTATTTTACTTCTAAAAACATAGTTATTTGATCCTTTAACTATACTGAACCAATAGCTATCTCAAAATTTTGATCAGATAACTGTGGGGGGAAAGGACATTATTTCGACCATTATTTCGGTACAATCACCCCTGAAAAAAATAAAAAAATAAAAACATCCGTGATGTTTCTTCTGGCAAAAATAGCAAAATTCCACATTTTTGTATATAGGAGCTAGAAGCTTCTCTAGAGTGGAGTTCTCTGGTACGCTAAATCTGACAGTGTGATTTTCATTAAGATTTCTTGAGCTTTACGAGGGTTTTTCCACCCTTAAGATTTCTTGAGCTTTACGAGGGTTTTTCCACCCTATTTCAAAAATCCGTCAAATTTTCTCAGGCTTGCAACTATTGATGGGTAATACTAAAGTTGATAAAGCTTATATATTTGGAATCAGCATAATAAGCAAATTCTTTTGATTTATTGATATCTAAATTCCGTGTTTTAGAGTTTTGGTTATTATTCAGCCGAGTCACTCCTTACTTACAGTTCGTTACCATGAACTGCTTGACATGTGTTAGAGAAAATGCAGAAACGGTAAAAGCAAGTCAGGAATCCTTTAGTAAACTTGGTCTGGAAATTATGTGGATTTTTTTTTAGAAGGAGTCGGATATGGAGAGTAAATGTGGAACGAATGAGTAAAATAGAAATTTAACATTTGAAAATAGTAATTATATTTTTTTATTTTGTTTTTTAGTTGGAAATTTAAACTGCCAAAAGCTTAGGATAAAGAATTCAGTAATGTCTTGGTATGTTTTTAAAAGGAAGATTAGAACAGGGTGTCAAAGGAAATTGTAAGGACCCAGCATTCTACTCCTCTAGGAGTTGATTTGGGGCTTTGCGAAGGATGGGAAGATGATGAATGTTTTATGCTTGATTAAAAACAAGATTTTTACAGAAATAATTGTATAATTATTACTACGGTGGAAGGGGTGTCTTATGACGGAAGGACACCGTGAAAAAATGGGAAGGTTATTTTTGCGGTTTGGTAATTTGTTGTAGTATACCTTGTTTTAATCAATTATCTTTGGCTACCCAAAGTTGTAAAATGTAGATGAAGAATTTAATCTACTGTGCAGGTGACATTAATGTTAAAATTAACTTAAGTAGGATGACTGTGATGCGACTGAGTGGAGAGGAGGTGTGAGCATTTTAAGAAAAATGCAATACCACGCCATTCAATATAAAATTTTCTTCCTGACTTGGATAGAGAATGCCACTTGTTTGGCATCTCCAAAGACTTCTAAAAACTCGTTGGGTCCTCAGTGATTCTGTGCTTATTATTTTTCTTATGGTAACTTTTCTCTACTATGATTATTACAGTCTTTGTTATTATTATCATTAACTTTAACATTATTCTTATTGTTTATAGTATATTATTCTTATTATAACTTTTTATCTCTTACTATCTTTATTGTCTCTATGATTATTAATACGCCATCAGCTCCATTGAAGTCCGTCTAGTTTTTGCTGAGTAATCAAAATTAATTCCTATAAATACTGATACCATTCCCCCCCCCCCCTCTCTCTCTCTCTCTCTCTCTCTCTCTCTCTCTCTCTCTCTCTCTCTCTCTCTCTCTTTATTTTTGTTTATGAATTAATATTTAAACAGTATGCCCACCTTCTCCATGAAGTCTTTATGAGTATTAGTGCTTTCTATTTCTTCTAGGATTTCTTTTTTTTATGAATGTATCTTACTATCTGTCACGGACTTCGAGCATACCCGTAATTTAAAGATGGGTCGGTTGCGATCCATGGGGCTTCTTCTAGAATCTGAGTCATACTGACTATACCCAAAAATATTTTGGCAAAAAATGAAAAACTCAACAAATACTGCCTTCAATTTATGAGAAAGGGTACAAATCTACTTACTGTTTATTCATATTCTTATCAAGTCCCGTAGATCGGGATCTCGGACTAATCGACGACATTCCACTTTCTGCGTCGCTTTCTGGAAAGCGTCCGTCAAAATAAGGAACCTAGAAAGATAAATTTATTTTCTTTTACAAATAAGGTACATGGTAATAAAAACCTTAGGAAAAAGTCTTTAAGTTATTGCTGAGTACTGCTTTAACTTTTTCAATTGGCATAGGTCATGGCAGTCATTGTTATAGGAACAGAAAGTTTTCTTTCCAATTTGAAAACATTTATTTTTTACAAATAAAAAAAATAAATGGTTATTTTACTTTTCATATCTTAAGCATGAAACAAATTTTCAATTATAATTTAGCGTTTTTACTCTATTTTAGCAAAGTTACTTCTCGGTTTTATTCGGTATTTTGATTTAAAAATAGATTTGATATTTCTTTTAATGTTGGTATTTTAAGTTCGTGGAAATTTTGATTTTATCGCAGTATCTTTGAGCCTTCTCAAGTTCAGAGGAAAAAAAAATCAGCATTGTTTAAAAACTTCAAGAAGTTTAAAAATTATATGAGAACATATCTCATTTATTTTTTTTATTTTTAAGCTGAAAAAACAGTTTGTGCGTCTGTTGCAGAATATTGATGGCAAATCTTTGACCATAGTCTATATTATTCTTTATAGTAATACAGTTTTGAAGGAAATATCAGAAACAATAAACTTCGAACTTCTCATTGCTGTTTTTTAATTACTTTTGTTTTCTTATCAGTTACTATTGGTTTTGTTACAATTTACAGACTTTTCGATCGCTTTATGAAATAAAATAAAAACATAAAAAGGTGCCCTAATGCCACCAAGCTTAAAAAACTGCACTTGTCTGTGACCTTACCCCCCCCCCCCCACAACATTAAAATACCTATTACTCTGTTACAAATAAACTTACAAACTTTTGTCACTACTGCCCTTTAATGGCAGGAACATTCTTAGAAGGGGGCGACAAAAGGCTTCAATTCCCCAACCTAAAATGACAAATAAATATACAAAAAAGTGTAGAAAGATTTCAAAATTCAGAACAATGTGTTATCTTTTTCTTGGAAAACTCCATTTTATTAGCACATTAGCTATTTGTAAAGGAATTGTAGCCGTTCCTCTCCCAAAAATAAAAACATTATGTAGCCTCGTCTTCCGGTCTCTATTAGCCCTATAGGAGGCAGAGGTGTCATATTGTGCAGACAAAAAATATTTCAGTACCATTCACACAAATACTAAAATATAATTTTACGTATTATACCGGAATAAAACGACAGGTTCATTTCTAAAGAAACTTACCTTACACTTAGACTTAGCTAATGTTAAGATTTGAGCTAAAAATCACAGCTATTCAAAAGAAGATTTATCCGAATGGCCTGTGTGTGCTAGTTAAGAGTTCATAGCTGAATCTTAATCTTCTAGCGCCACTAGAATAAAAACAATTCAAATATCGCTTCAGAATAATAAATAGATAACTTAAAAAAAAAGGAACTCGTCATAGAGTTAAATTCATATACAGTTTTTCTTCCGGCTACTGGACTTGTCTATTCAAATAAAACGAACTTTGGTGATGGCTCTAACTAGCTCCAGAATTCAGCTAATTCTAATTGTGAAGAGATCTGGCGTTATCTAGAATCTTGACGTTAGCTAGATCTCCGAATAAGCTAAACCTCAACATTACCAAAACATCATTTTGAATGAGGTTAGACATTGTGAATGAGGTTGAAAAGCCCATACATACCTGATATCCTGCAGGAGGTAAGTAATAGGAAGGTGCTAGAGAGAGATCGACATGTTTCAAATTATGCTGCTTATCACCGTCTTTTAATGGAATTTCATATTTGGCAGGCAGGAAGCTCCATGAAGTGGGAAGCACGGTGTGACGCGTGTGGTAAGGTGGAGCTAAAACGAAAAGAGAGTTAATTACATGTCTAAAACATTCATTTGTTTGTGCCCAGCTTTTCTTGGGCAAATACACCTTAGGGTGGGGGGTTCTTCTTCCAAAATTGTCAAAGATTTTACGACTTTGCCTGCATTTCGCGACATTCGTGATGTACTTGGTTTTTGGAGAGATGGGACATTTGAAGAGGTATATCTTCTCCCTAAATGTGAGCAACTCACTCCCAGAATCAATTTCTGGATATATGCCTAGCTAAAGTTATGTTCAAAAAAGGTTTTCGTGTGATATAATAGAGGTTTCAGAAATGGTCTGGCCTTAAATAGATTTTCTGAAATTATCAAAATGTAACCCATTCCTGACAATAAATGAATTTCGAGAAAAAATGTTGCTATAAAAAATATTTGGTTCCAAAAAATTATATTTTAGCCATGATGAAATTGAATATCTCATAATCAAACAAGAGTTTTTGGAAAATTGATTTAACTCCAGTTATTTTAAGATGCAATATAAATTGTGCTTTCTTGCCTTGATGGACTTGTTAGACCTTTGAACATGACACAATAGCCTATTAATAGTACATTTAGCTGGTAAATGGTAGCATTTGGAAGTCCACTATTGGTATATTGCTGCAAAATCAACAGTTTAAATTAAAATAATTGAAACAATATAGAAACTAAATATTCCTAACCTTTATCATCAGCCCATTTATCCTTTTCCCGTGTCACCGGTATAATTTTATCAGTAAACAGGCGGTGATAACCTCTAAGGACTAGAACTAATTCATCCGCATCAGCATCTTCCAAGTTCAATGTAACAGGCTATAAGAGAAATAAGGTCAATTAAATCGTTTATAACATCTTAGCAGTATTACGGCATATCTTCCCCCTTAAACAAGTGATTTTGCGACAAGCGAGAAGCAGTAATTTGCATTAAAAAGACAATGTACTACCATCATTGTTTTTTTTTTTTTTTTTTTTTTTTTTTTTTTTTTTTTTTTTTTTTTTTTGTGTCAGACAATCCATTCACCCAGCCAAAATTATGGTACCACTTAGGCTTTTTTGTTAAAAAATTGGAAAATTGTCCTTTTTCAACGATTTTCAATTAATTTTCGGGGCATCTTTAATCTAAAATTAAATATAAAAAAAACAAGTTTTTTTAACTGAAAGTAAGGAGCGACATTAAAACTTAAAACGAACAGAAATTACTTCGTATATGAAAGGGGCTGCTTCCTCATAAGCGCCCCACTCTTTACGCTAAAGTTTGACTCTTTCTCTCAACTCTACTTTTTAAAACGGTAAAAAAATTTAACGTAAAGAGCGGGGCATTGATGGGGAAGCAGCCCCTGAATCACAAAAGCCGTAGAATAAATAGTTGAAATTACTAAAAGCGAGGTATTAGGAGGAGGTGAACCCCTCATAAGCGTAATAATTTCTGTTCGTTTTAAGTTTTAATGCTGCTCCTTACTTCCAGTTGAAAAAAAACTTTTTCATATTTATTTTTTCATTGTTTTTTTTTAATAATGCTAGAAAATCCTGTGCTCCCTTCATGGAAATTTTCTTCCCCAATGACAAATTCCTCGATGGAAAGTTCCCCCAACATATCCCCCTCTTTTCAACCCCTCCCCCAACCAAAAAAATCCCCCTGAAAACGTCTGTACACTACCCCATAGCCATTACTATATGTAATCACTGGTCAAAGATTGTAACTTGTAGCCCCTCCCACGGGGACTTTTGGGAAGTAAGTCGTTCCCAAAGAAATAGTTATAAGGTTTTTTGACTACTCTGAATAAAATGACTATCTCAGAATTTTGATCCGGTGGCTTTGGGAAAATAATTAGCGTGGGAGGGGGCCTAGGTGCCCTTCAATTTTTGGTCACTTAAAAAGGGCACTAGAACTTATTTCCGTTAGAACTTTTCAACATTCTAGGACAACTGGGTCCTACAACTGGAATACGATCACCACTGGAAAAAAAAAAAAAAAAACACGCATCTGATCTGCCTTCTGGAAAAAAAAAATATTAAATTCCACATTTTTGTAGATATGAGCTTGAAACTTCTACAATAGAGTTCTCTCATACGCCGAATTAATGGTGCGATTTTAGTTAAGAATCTATGACTTTTAGGGGGTGTTTCCCCCTATTTTCTAAAATAAGGCAAATTTTCTCAGGCTCATAACTTTTGATGGGTAAGACTAAACTTGATAAAACTTATATATTTAAATTTAGCATTAAAATGCGATTTTTTGATGTAAGCTATTGGTATCAAAATTCCATTTTTTAGAGTTTCGGTTACTATTGAGCCGGGTCGCTCCTTACTACAGTTCGTTACCACGAACTGTTTGATACACTATCCGCCAAATTTCAAAATTATAACTCAGTAGATAGATAGAAATGAATATCGGCTATACAGTGCAGAGATTCTATCTCGGCACTATCTCGGTTATATGCTATATATTTTATTTATTAATTGAGTAGGCTCTAAGTATTGATTGGTGAGCAGACTCTAAATATATTTTAAGTTTGAATGTATTTAATAGTTATTTATAGTTTGTTTTGTTGTTTCTTTTTTCCCAAAAAACGGGCCATTGAGCCCTTTGGGATATTTTTGTTTATAAATGGATAGATATTGATAATAAAAGGAACTTGAACTATGTCGAATGTATACTATCTCGCTTATAATTAAAATTATAGCTGGGTAGATGGATAGAAATTAATCTCGACTATACAGGGGTAGCAGAATTTTTGCCTTTCGTTGATATATTATGTTTTCCGAAATTTGGACTTTTTTGGAAAGCAAGCATTGAGATATTGTTGACTCAGTGGCAGTCATGGTTGACTTTATTTATGGTAGTGATGGTATCAGTAACTAATAGTGTCGCGAATCTTGTGCATTATTAGAGACTATGTAATCATAATATAATATCTATAACAAAAAGTGGATTTTGAAAAGTAGTTCAACTTGTTTAAAGTGTCAAGAACACAGTTTTTAGAAAATACCATGTCAAGCAGTGCTGCCCTTTAAGAATCGTTATATTCTTAGATCATAATGATGATTCTATGATAAGAATCATAAAACTGTGTCAAGAACACAGTTTTTAAAAAATACCATGTCAAGCAGTGCTGCCCTTTAAGAATCGTTATATTCTTAGATCATAATGATGATTCTATGATAAGAATCATAAAACTGTGTCAAGAACACAGTTTTTAGAAAATACCATGTCAAGCAGTGCTGCCCTTTAAGAATCGTTATATTCTTAGATCATAATGATGATTCTATGATAAGAATCATAAAACTGTGTCAAGAACACAGTTTTTAGAAAATACAATGTCAAGCAGTGCTGCCCTTTAAGAATCGTTATATTCTTAGATCATAATGATGATTCTATGATAAGAATCATAAAACTGTGTCAAGAACACAGTTTTTAAAAAATACCATGTCAAGCAGTGCTGCCCTTTAAGAATCGTTATATTCTTAGATCATAATGATGATTCTATGATAAGAATCATAAAACTGTGTCAAGAACACAGTTTTTAGAAAATACCATGTCAAGCAGTGCTGCCCTTTAAGAATCGTTATATTCTTAGATCATAATGATGATTCTATGATAAGAATCATAAAACTGTGTCAAGAACACAGTTTTTAGAAAATACCATGTCAAGCAGTGCTGCCCTTTAAGAATCGTTATATTCTTAGATCATAATGATTTCTATGATAAGAATCATAAAACTGTGTCAAGAACACAGTTTTTAGAAAATACCATGTCAAGCAGTGCTGCCCTTTAAGAATCGTTATATTCTTAGATCATAATGATGATTCTATGATAAGAATCATAAAACTGTGTCAAGAACACAGTTTTTAGAAAATACCATGTCAAGCAGTGCTGCCCTTTAAGAATCGTTATATTCTTAGATCATAATGATGATTCTATGATAAGAATCATAAAACTGTGTCAAGAACACAGTTTTTAGAAAATACCATGTCAAGCAGTGCTGCCCTTTAAGAATCGTTATATTCTTAGATCATAATGATGATTCTATGATAAGAATCATAAAACTGTGTCAAGAACACAGTTTTTAGAAAATACCATGTCAAGCAGTGCTGCCCTTTAAGAATCGTTATATTCTTAGATCATAATGATGATTCTATGATAAGAATCGTAAAACTGTGTCAAGAACACAGTTTTTAGAAAATACCATGTCAAGCAGTGCTGCCCTTTAAGAATCGTTATATTCTTAGATCATAATGATGATTCTATGATAAGAATCATAAAACTGTGTCAAGAACACAGTTTTTAGAAAATACCATGTCAAGCAGTGCTGCCCTTTAAGAATCGTTATAGTCTTAGATCATAATGATGATTCTATGATAAGAATCATAAAACTGTGTCAAGAACACAGTTTTTAGAAAATACCATGTCAAGCAGTGCTGCCCTTTAAGAATCGTTATATTCTTAGATCATAATGATGATTCTATGATAATAATCATAAAACTGTGTCAAGAACACAGTTTTTAGAAAATACCATGTCAAGCAGTGCTGCCCTTTAAGAATCGTAATCCTCAGATGATCTGTGTGATTCTTGTCTGTTCATCAGAGCAATAATCAATATAGCTTAAAATTATCTACTTGGCAGGAATAACAGACATGTTTGATTGGCACAACAAACTAATGATTGTTCGATCATTGACGCTTCTACCAAAATTGACGATGAAATTCTTAGAAACTATTGAGATATTGTGTAGCAAGAATTATATTTCTGAAAAATGATACCACTTGAAATCATTCATAATTCTCAGATGATCTGGATGATTCTTGTCTGTTGTGTGGAATAATCGTTCATGCAGATAAAAGCTATTTAATTGTCTGGAATAGCAGACGCATCGGACTGCTATTACAAATTAATTATGCCGTCGGCAATCAGTGAAGAAAAAAGTTAATTTCTGAATGATAAAGTCAATTACTAAAATGACAGGTTAACAGATTTGGACGGTTTTCGCTGATTTTCTGGGCTATTCACTTATACCGGTATATCTTATTGCTAACAGTAGCGGATGTACTCAACTGACAGATGACACCACTAGTCAAAGATGGTGCAAAAAATTACTGGTGCCATATTAATTGTAACACGAGCATTGTCACCCTTGTTGGAATTTTAATACTCAGATGATAGATAATATTCATTTGGATTAAAATACTTTTCATAAAAGTTTCCTTTTATCTGTCTTACCTATATTGTATTCTATATTAATATTGGTAAAAAAAAAGAATTAGAAGAAGATGGAACTACTTTGAAAGAACACCTGTCAGAAAATGAATCAGAAAAAAACTTTCAAAAAAAGCAATTAGTTAATGAAAACCATGAATGTTTCCCAAAAGATCTGTCAAAAGTATTTCGGAAGCTAGATAAAAGGATTGGGACAAAATTAAAGTTAAAGCGGAAATAGAAACCTTTAAAAAATAGTGTTTTGGCTGTTTCCAACGTTACTACTAAATAAACTAAGGCCGTAGAAAAGAACAAAATGAAAGCAGACATTGAAGCAGACAATTGACCAAGATACGTAAAGTACTTGAATATCTCAACATTCTGGCCACATAATTGTTTTGGTCTTGACCAGTTTACATTCAAACCAATCTTTTCTGCAGCAGACGCGAGCGTTTTCAGTGGCGTTTTGGGCTTGTTAGGGCTTTCGCATACTAGTGCCACATCTTCAGCGGGATCGACATAATTCTCAGCAAAATCAATGCTCAGCGTTGGCATCGTTGAGAGAGAGATGTTAGACAAATATTACGACCTAGACTTTCAATTTAAAGGATCGAAAAACCTTACGAAATCTACTAGTTTCCAAGCATGACTCTCAAATGATGTTTCGTGGGTGTTATAAATACAATATAATGCAGTCTACTGCTTACTAAATGTGACAAAATAAATAAAATTATGCTATTTCATGCAGTCTTTCGAACAGATCGTGGTAACAACTGTAAGTAAAGAGCGACCCGGCTCAATAGTAAGTGAAACTCTAAAATAATGGAATTTTGATACCAATAGATGTATAAAAAAAAATTGGCTTGTTGTGCTGATTTCAAATATATAAGTTTCATTAAATTTAATTTTATTTACTAAAGGCTACCAGCCTGAGAAAATTTGCCTGACTTTTGAAAAAAGGGAGAAAAACACCCTAAAATTCATAGAACCTGGACCAAAATCACACCATCAGATTCAGCGTGTCAGAAAGCCCCACCGTAGAGGTTTCAAGCTCTTATCTGCAAAAATATGGAATCCTGTATTTTTAGCCAGACGACCACGGATGCGTGTTTATTTATTTTTTTTTCAAGACGTGATCGTATCGACGATCACGTCCAAGACGTCCAAGATTTTTCCAAGACGTGATAGGAATTCTGGAAACTTTCCAGAATTCCTGTAAAAAATTCTTTTTATTTGTCCTGCTTTCTCCTTTCCGTCTCAATTTGACGCGTGGAGTTGTTAATGGTAATTGTCCAGGGTAAATTTTACCGGGATTGAATCGTCTAGAGGATATTTCTATGGGGATGGGGATTTCTCCGTGGAATTAGGGTCAAATTTTCTGGAATTACTTAAAAAATTATCAGAAATCAAATAAAAAAATTTTTTAACTGAAAATAAGGAGCAACACTAAAATTTAAAACGAATAGAAATTATTACGTATATGAAGAGGATTGCACCCTCCTCAACACCTCACTCTTTCCGCTAAAGTTTGAATTTTGTACCAATTCTTTAAGAACGACTCCTGAAACACAAGGGTTGTTTAATTAGAACAATAAGAAGGCTTTTTAAAAGTACTCAAAAACTTTAGCGCAAAGAATAAGTTGTTGAGGAGGGGACAATCCCCTTCATGTACGTAATAATTTCTGTTCGTTTTAAGTTTTAATGTTGCTCCTTACTTTCAGTTGATAAAACTTGTTTTTTTAATTTAATCGACTCTAATAAAGTAATATGTATTTGATGATAACCTAACCAAACTACATTATGGAAGGGATATTGCGAAGTGATTTCTCGTTTTTACAGACTTTTACAATAGCCAACATAAAGAATGTTAATAAAGCCTAGTTGAAATCGATATAATTCAAACAAGGTCTTCGTAAACCATGATAAACGTTTGCAAAATTACCTCTTTTAATTTCTTCATTCTGAGGTCGGTAATTGACAAAAACCCATTTGCATAAGTAGATCTGTTTCTATTTAGCGAAAGGGGAGGGGTCTGACTCTTAATACAGTTTTTTAAAATTTTCTTTCATTTTATATTTTTCTCGAAATATACTAGGGATAGCTGTCAATACATAAACTTGAGAGAAAATCACGAATAAGTCAAACGGATATTACAAAGTGGCCGCTCAATTTTATCGACTGTTATAATAACCTACAAAGGTGTAATAAAATCGTGTTAGGATCAGCAAAATTGCAAAAAATTTATGGAAAACCAAACACAGTTATCAGAGACTGTTAAGGCCGTGATTAAGTGAACTTGAAAACATCGAGGTTCAAAAACCCTGTTGTCAAAAACCCTTCAAATAGCACTTATTCATTGGCGGAAATAGCAGGTTCATTATACCATCTTGTCAATCTGGTCTCTAGGGTTGCTATCGGCGTTCTGAAACGATTCTTTCTGGCAAAAAAATTCTAAAAATTTCAGGTAGCTGAAAATATTCTATGGGACTGTTCGAAAACAGGAAAATACATCTTCTGCTCATGATCGTACCGATTTTATTCTAAAAGCAATATTCTTCATAGAGTAAACCTGTGAAAAAGAGCGAGACATTTTCTAAGATTTTTAAGCAATTAGAGGAAATATAGCAAAATCCGAGCAAACATTTTGTAGCATTTTCAAGAAGCCACGGCCTGATATTAAAAGCGGTATCTTCCGCCACTGAATACTTGAGTACTTTTTAAATATAAATTTTCAATTCTAACACGGGATTTTCGAGATCCATCAGTTCACTTAATCACGGCCTTAACAAAGATTTGAAAAATTACCTCTTTTGGTTCCTTCAGTCTTATTTCGATGCTTTGACTAGAATCATCCGCTCTCTTTGCATTTATAGAAGCTATATCTTCGATATCACAGAGTGCTACTGGCTGCTAGAATTAAAATAAAAAATAAATTTAATCATGCGGCCTTTTAGCAAGTTTTTTCAAGGTTGCTTTTCTCTATTATAGCTATATTAACTGCGGGCCAACCCAACTCAGGTCAACTGCTATAATCATTTTCTCTTTTATCCCGTACAATTTGGGGTAGAATGTCGGATCCTGGGTGGATCTGCCTGACACCACCTATCTGTTGCAAAGCTTGGCCACTTGTTCTATCACGCGCAGTACCTTCCCACTATGCACCGTCATGCCATACGAGACCTATTTCTTTCAAACATTGCATACACAACTTGATGCACACAATTATTGAAAGTCCAAAGCCCTTCAAAGCTTTATTACTCATTGTAATTTCTTTTATTATAGATAAACTTCTGTTTTGAGATTCAATAGTTGTATCTCATTTCTTGAATGGTTTGTACAGTTTTTTTTAAATCTTTAATTCAAAAACAAGATTTATACAGTAAATAGGGCATGTTTTATTAACCGTTTGCTATCAATTATCTGTACTGGTGTATTGCAATAAAAGACAAACCAATTGGCCGGATAAAAAACTTAGGGTACCGAAACCAACAGAGACTATCTAGGAGGTTGAAGTAAAGCTCAAATTTAGTACCACCAAAGTAGACTAAATATATAATATTCTCCCAAAAAGGTAGTTTATACAGACATGAAAATTAGATTTTCGTTTTCAGAAATATATAAATAAGAATTTAAAATTGTTTACGATTTATTCAATAATTTTCCATTATTGTTTAATATACATATTTGCTTGTTTTTGCATCTTTTCGTGTGCTGTGTTTCAGATATCTTGTGAAGATTCGAGGTTCTAAAATTTTTGGGAATTGGACTTTAGGCTATCGAGACACACAAATCGGAATCACATGTTTTTTTGTGCAATTAAAAATATTTAACGTTACAGATGAGGGGAGGGTGTGCCTTCCTACAATTTTTTTTTTAGAGGAATACAACGAAAATAATAATAGCCAACGTAAATCAAATTCTCCTTCCAAGGTTGCAACACCTATTACAACATTATTAATAAAATAGGTACACGACTTGAAGATGATTTTTCTTTTCCCATTTTATGAAAAGCTAACAAAATAAAAATTATCAATTCTTTCAGAACAAAATTATTTCCTTTCCTCATGTTCAAAAATAAATGAGCTATGGGAGGATACTTTGTCCTATATTTGTTTCTCAAAAACTGCCATAATCGCCTTTCATAAATTTTGAGGTATAATCCACTGTTCATAGCAGAACAAAAGAGAAAAAGACAGATTACTTTTCATTTTATTAGTTAATGCTTATAGCTAAAGCTAATTTTGATCAAATTAAACTAACCAATCAATTGAACTAAATTAGATCAATTAATTTTAACTAATTAATTAAGGAATCAGTTAAATAAAATTAGTTTAATTATTTTTCACCTTTGATGCAGTGTCCTAAGTCAATCACACCGCTTGTCAGGTGTGTCTTAGAAAGGGAAGCCAAATACTCTCCCATCCTTAAACACCTGATTGAATCCTCTGTGCTTATTTGTTAAAAAAAAAAAAAAAAAAAAAATAAAGGTTCGGCGATATATATTTTATAATGACGAACGACAAGCAGAGGTAAAAGGAACCAAACAAATCGAAAATGATAGCAATGATTATTAGTTTTTGGATTTTAACATGGATAAGATCATCAATGCCTGTCATGCCTTTGAAAATCAAAAATATGGACTAGATAAAGTGGATAAAGATGTGGATTCGTTGATAAAGAAGTTTTTGTCCCACCATATCAAAAATTAAAAGAAATAAAGGTTTGGGGAAATATCTTCCGTATTGTCAAAAGACAAGCCGAGGTACAAGAAAAAGTTTCTGTCCCACCACCTTAACAATTAAACGGAACAAAGGTGCAGTGATATGCCTTTCATAATGACAAAAAACAAGTTGAGGCAAAAGAAAAGTTTTTTGCCACTATCTGAACAATTAACAGAAACAAGGGTTCAGCGATGTCTTTCATGATTACAAAAAAACAAGCTGAGGCAAAAGTTAAAGGTCCAATAAAAGAACGTGATTTTACCAAGGTGCTACTTATAATTTAAGGTTTATTTGGACGTCATGACATCAAAAAAAGGCTCAAATTGTCTGCGTTTCGAAGGCAAGCGACAGTGAAAATCCATATATTAATGAAACCATATATTATCCATATATATATATATATATATATATATATATATATATATATATATATATATATATATATATATATATATATATATATATATCTATATATATAAAAATAAGTTGTCTGTGGATCTGTGGATCTGTGGATCAGGTGACGTAAAAAACGTAAAAAAAGGTAAAAAACTAAAAACTAAAAAAAAACTGAAAAAACTAAAAAAAGGCAAAAATTACAAAAAAACTAAAACTAATAAAAAAAAATAAAAAAGCTAAAAAACTAAAAAAACTAAAAAAACTAAAAAAATAAAAACTAAAAAAAAACCTAAACTAAAAACTAAAAAAAAAACTTAAAAAAAAGGAAAAAACTGAAAAATAGAAGAGAAAAAGAAAACTAATAAAATTAATAAAAATAAAAAAAAATAAAAAAGATAAAAACTAAAAAAGTAAAAAGAAAAAACGAAAAAAAAAGCTAAAAAAAGGTAAAAACCAATAAAAAACTAAAAAGAAAAAAAGGAAGAAAACTAAAAAAATTTTCATCTAAAAAACTAAAAAAAAACTAAAAAAGGTAAAAACTAAAAGAACTAAAAAAGAAAAAAAACTAAAAAAAGGAAAAAAACTGAAAAATAAAGGAGAAAAAGAAAACTAAAAAAATATAAATAAAAATAAAAAAAATTAAAAAGATAAAAACTTCAAAAAAAACTAAAAAGAAAAAATAAAAAAGCTAAAAAACCTAAAAAAAGGTCAAAACCAATAAAAAAAACTAAAAGGAAAAAAAGGGAAAAAATTAAAAATTTATTTCATCATATACCAATTCAAAAACGAATGTATACCGGGATGACGACCGGGACACAGGGAATATAAATGACGACCGGGACGCAGGGCTACAACTACAACGGTGACGCCGAAAATAAGTTGTCTGTCTGTCTATGGATCTGTGGATCTGTGGATCAGGTGACGTAAAAAACGTAAAAAAAGGTAAAAAACTAAAAACTAAAAAAAAAACTGAAAAAACTAAAAAAAGGCAAAAACTACAAAAAAAACTAAAAACTAATAAAAAAAATAAAAAAGCTAAAAAACTAAAAAAACTAAAAAAACTAAAAAACTAAAAACTAAAAAAAAACCTAAACTGAAAACTAAAAAAAAACTTAAAAAAAGGAAAAAACTGAAAAATAGAAGAGAAAAAGAAAACTAATAAAATTAATAAAAATAAAAAAAAATAAAAAAAATAAAAACTAAAAAAGTAAAAAGAAAAAGCGAAAAAAACTGAAAAAGCTAAAAAAAAGGTAAAAACCAATAAAAAACTAAAAAGAAAAAAAGGAAAAAACTAAAAAAATTTTCATCTAAAAAACTAAAAAAAACTAAAAAAGGTAAAAACTAAAAGAACTAAAAAAGAAAAAAAAACTAAAAAAAGGAAAAAAAACTGAAAAATAAAGGAGAAAAAGAAAACTAAAAAAATATAAATAAAAATAAAAAAAATTAAAAAGATAAAAACTTCAAAAAAAACTAAAAAGAAAAAATAAAAAAGCTAAAAAACCTAAAAAAAGGTCAAAACCAATAAAAAAAACTAAAAGGAAAAAAAGGGAAAAAATTAAAAATTTATTTCATCATATACCAATTCAAAAACGAATGTATACCGGGATGACGATCGGGACACAGGGAATATAAATGACGACCGGGACGCAGGGCTACAACTACAACGGTGACGCCGGGGGCACAGGGGGGACATAAATGACGACGGGGACACAGGCAATGTTCGATTAGCAATCACCATCAACAAAGCTCAAGGGGCAACAAAGCTCACCATCAAACAAAGACGAACGGGACGCTCAAAGAGAAATTACAGACTGGAACACTGGGACACAAATGACGACCGGGATACTGGGAATATAAATGACGACCGGGACACAGGGAATGTTCAATTAGCAATCACCATCAACAAAGCTCAAGGGCAATCATTAGAATCATGAGGTATAGGTCTGAATATGGACTGTTTTTCCCATGGACAATTATATGTTGCATGTTCAAGAGTCGGTAAACCTGACAATCTAAATAAATGACGACACTCAAAGAGAAAGCGACCGGGACAAAAGGAATGTTCGATTAGCAATCAACAAAGCACCGGGACACAGGGAGTATAAATGACGACCAGGACATAAGTAAAAAAAACTAAAAAAACTAAAAAAAAGGTAAAAACTACAAAAAAACTAAAAAGAAAAAAATATATAAAATACGATGGATATTTAAATGGCGATGGCGACTCAGGGAATGGTCGATTAGCAATCACCATCAACAAAGCTCAAGGGCAATCATTAGAATCATGAGGTATAGATCTGAATACGGATTGTTTTCCCATGGACCATTATATGTTGCATGTTCAAGAGTCGGTATACCTGACAATCTATTTATATGCACAGACAATGGGACAGCAAAGAATGTTGTATATTCGCAAGTTTTACGTAGTTAAAAACATATATATATATATATATATATATATATATATATATATATATATATATATATATATATATATATATATATATATATATATATATATATATATATATATATATATATATATCTATCTATATTCACAGGTGGGACATAGGGACACAACTACAATGGCGCGTAACTAATATGGCGCGTAACGACTTACGCGCGCGGGGGGGCTTGGGGGGGGGGGCGCGAAGCGCCCCCACCAACTAGGTGTTGGGGTGGCGCGAAGCGCCATCCCAACAGCTAGTATATATATATATATATATATATATATATATATGTTCATTTACATGTTGATTTTGTGTAGGAATAGTTGTGTTGCTTTTTGTTTTTTTTTCTCTCTTTTTTTACTATGAGCCCTTGATATTGAAAAGGCGCCTGAGAGTATTTCTTCTTTAAAAACATTCATATTGTGGTGTAGTTTCTGTAGAATTAGCAGAAGTAGGCTTAGCTTCCAGGCGTAGTCATGAGACTACGTTAGAATTTAGAAGTTTTTTTCAGGATCTACATTATATATACGGTCTATATAGCTACAGAAGGACTTAATTTTCTCTTTCGATGCTGCTTTCATAGTGTTGATTCGATTTGTAGTTACGAACATGGAACATGTCTTTGAAAAACGAAATTCCTCGAAAAATATTTATTTGAGTAAAGTAAATTGAGTACTAAGATCTTACCTCATGAGATTAAAGTTTTTGAAAAATGTCAAAGGGTAATCGTTTCAGTATCTTGTACCATAAAAAAGATATAAGATTCAATAAAAAATTTGTGGAATTTTGAAACTTTCAGTACTATAGGCCATCGTTTTTTGGAAGGAAAAATTATTCATTCTTTCATTCTCAGTCAAAACAAACGGATGAAAAATTTGGGTTGACTATGTTCTTGAATTCTTCTTTTGAGACACATGACAGGACATATTAGTTATCTTTTTCAACGCTATAAAACAGCCTCAAGATATATCCTAGAATAGATATATGAATGTATATCCTCAAGATATATCCTAGAAATGGCCTGCCTAACTGAGAAGTGAAGGTGTTTAATCTTAAGGTTCTTCATGTGCTCCTCCTTACGACTTCGACCCTATCAAACTCGGTTGGAAGCGATCTCGCGGCCGACCAAAGAAACGTTGGTCCGACAGCCTGTCCGAGTCCTTGACGATGGCAAACATATGATAGGGCGAAGAGCAAATACTCGCCATGGAACCAAGTTGATGGAGGAGGTAGAAGTTACTCTCTACACCGAGCAGCGCCCGGCAGGAGACTTAAGTTAAGTCCTCCTGAAATTTTTGCAACTTCTCGTAATGTTTTATAACTATTACATAATCCGCTTTATTTAGTAATTTGACGATTTACCCCTTGAAAGAACTAGCTACGCATAAGGCTGTGGGTGTGAGGGGGGGGGTGAACTTGTCGGTATCTTTATCGAATAAAATCATGTTTGATTAGGTACTTTGGGAAAAAATAAAGCTCATTTAAGGTATTTTCCTTAGCTGGGCCTCCCACTCCCCACAAATAAAACCCTATAAACCTCCATGTATCAATAGTAGTGGTTGATTTTAAAAAAATATCATATAGGGTGTTGCTACTAGGCACAAAAAGACTTACCGCTGTTCCTCCAAATCCAGAAATTTGACTGACTCCGTATTTTGGACTGACAAGAATTACTGCTTCGAGCAAATTATCCTAAAAGAAACAGAAATAGAGCATGGGCCTGGAAAGCTTTGCAGTGATTGGTTCAGGTAAATTAAACTCAACCTCTTTATTTGCAGTCAAATGTTAACAATGAATTTATTATTTTTCATAGAAATGAAATGCTATATCCAAATTGATTAAAAGGGGAACTACAACTATGTTCATGGAAAGAGTCTGATGAACCGGTGCAATGAACTAATTAGGTTTGTTGTTTTAAGAATTCTATCTTTCGTGTCTTTTACAAAAGCAAAATAGTTATTGGATTTAATGTCCTTTAAATTATATTTTCATTCTTTAAAAACTGAAGAAGACATCTTTTAGTTACTGGCGGACTAATTATTGGTAGGAAGGGCAATTTCATCTCAGTAATGTTAAATAAACAATCATTTAGGAAATTCACAAGACAAATAAATGGCAGCCAAATTGTTTATAGTGAAAAAAGAGATCACCAGTGCAACAGCACAAACACAGAAACAAACACTCACCATAAAACCAAACATAAAAAATAAAAATTATAAAAAATAATAATAAACATTAAATAATAAAAAATACATAATAAATAATATATAAATTATGATAAATAATGAATAATAAATAATAGATAATATAAAAAAATTAAATATATATATATATATATATATATATATATATATATATATATATATATATATATATATATATATATATATATATATATATATATACATATATATACATATATATATATATATATATATATATATATATATATATATATATATATATATATATATGGCGAAACCCTATAGGCCAGTGTATTCTCCTGATGAGCCCTTGTGTTGGGTTGTTGCCTCTGAATTATTTGTCTTTATTATTTTTTCTATTGTTTGGTAAATGACGACTTATACTTATTGACGACATGACTGCCTGTCCATGGATCATTCTTTATGGTTGATTGTGTTTGGCTATGCTGTTTGACCTATGTGATTGTATGGATGAGTAGGGTTAAGGCCTCATTCAAGTGCTGGTCTATATTAATCACTAATTTAGGAAAACAGTCTTCCTTTACTCCTTCTGTCTATTTTTTTTTTTTTTTTTTTTTTTTTTTTTTTTTTTTTTTTTTTTTTTTTTTTTATGTGTGTTTGTGCTGTTGCATTGGTGATTTCTCTTTTCATGATTTATATATATATATATATATATATATATATATATATATATATATATATATATATATATATATATATATATATATATAAATATATATATAAAACAAAATATATATTGTTTTATATATATAAAACAAAGACAGAAGGAGAAAAGAAGACTGTTTTCCTACTTTTCCTACTTAAGTAATTAATATAGATAAGTACTTGAACGAGGCCTTAACCCTTCTCATCCATCCAATTACATAGGTCAAACAGCATAACCGTACATAATCAATTGCAAAGAATAGTCCATGGACAGGAGTCGTGTCGTAATTAAGTATTGGTCGTCATATACCGAAGATTTAAAACAATAACTCAGATAAGTAGTTAAAAGGCGACCATCCAACACAAGGGCTCATCAGGAGACACGCTTGCCTATAGGGTTTTGGCGCTTTGAACTCCCTTTTACTACAAAAATTATGCAGTTCCTTTTAGTGTTATTGATGTTTTATTCATAGTCAAAAGAATTTTTTTTTTAAGTATCAATGTATTTTTCCAGTCGTCGAACAAGGGGTCTTTATTGTTTTTTGCTATTAGAAAATATGCCGTCGTTTTTTTGTCATTTGTCAAAGTCTCATTGTTTATCTATTATTGAAAAAACGGAATCACATTTGGTGTCATCGGAGAAGTTCTTTAGTGTAAATTCAAAAAATATTATTTCTTTTACATGAGGTACTCTAATCTTGAACAAGTCTTTAGACGGGATATTTCATTCAGGAAAAATTACACTATTAAAATTTCACCCATGGGAAACTCTAGCCATGATTGCGGCCAGGTTTTATGAAGGTAGAAACCAATGAGTTTAATTTTTAGTACACGGATTATATCTCTGGGTTAAGCTTTTTATGGGTGGATATCCTCGAACTTAAAGTTTTGGGTGCAATATTGAATTGCTACCAAAAATCTTTGCACCATTTAGGATTTTCTCTAATAAAACATTTTTTTTTTATTTTCGGAAGGCCAAATTCATTATTGTCTTTACAAGTCACAATTTTTCTATTGTTTCTACTTATCCTTCCACGTAATAAAGAAGACCTTTGGCCTCTCTCGAAGCGAAGTTTAACTTCAACAATCAAATCAATTCCATATGACTATTGCTATTATTACTATTATTATTACCAGTAGTATTACTATGGGTGAATTCGCAAAACTGAGGCAATCTTCAGGCCACAGGGATCCATTTATCCCACATCCAAATGTCCATTGGGCCATTTTTGCGCTATTTGGCGTCGTAATGGGAGTTAGAGGTCACAATCTCCTCATTATGCCCCTGAAAGTCATTGGTATAAATCTAGGCCAGTCTACTCCTGCTAATTTCAGCCACTGGCCGCCTTAGCTTGGTAGGATGAAGCGGGCTTTTTTGTGGAATGTGCTGCCAAGATTAGATGTTTTACATATTCAAGCACTGGGGGTTATTACCCCTATAAACCTGAAGCACTGACCGTGAAACAAGAAGGGATCTCTTAAGGAACAGTCCAAGGTAGGAGAAAGAAGTTCTCTCATTAGTACCAGGTCTGAAGGTCAAGTGCTGTTCGCCATTAATGTCTGACAAGGAGCGGGGGGGGACTCTCCTTTCCTCTGGTTCTTTTCCAAGGTGGTCTGATGGTAGGTGTGTTTTTTTTATAATGGGGTAAAACAATGACGGGTACCCTAACACTGCCAAGGAAGGCTCTTCTACAAATTAAATAAAAAAAACGAGTTTTTTTAACTGAAATTAAGGAGCGATATTAAAACTTAAAACGCACAGAAATTACTTCGTATATGAAAGAGGCTGCTTCCTCATCAACGCCCCGCTCTTTACGCTAAAGTTTCACTCTTTCTCTCAATTCTTCTTTTTAAAACAGTAAAAAACTTTAGCGTAAAGAGCGGGGCGTTGATGAGGAAGCAGCCTCTTTCATATACGAAGTAATTTCTGTGCGTTTTAAGTTTTAATGTCGCTCCTTACTTTCAGTTAAAAAAACTCGTTTTTTTATTTAATTTCTGAACGTTTTTGAATCAATGCATGTTTTGATTTTGGCTCTCCGCAGAGGAATAATCAAAACAAAATTTGCATATTTTTTTTTGGGGGGGGGGCTAAATGGCTTTCTCATAATTTTGATCGAATGATTTTGAGAAAAAAAGAGCGGGGGCGAAGCTTAGTTGCCCTCCGATTTTTTGGTTAATTAAAAAGGCAACTAGAACTTTTAATTTTTTACGAATCTTTTTATTGGTAAAAGATTTACGTAACTTATAAATTAGCTTACGTAATGAACTTTTGTATTCTCATGTTTTTATTACATATATGAGGGGATTCGCCCCATCGTCAGTACCTCGCTCTTTACACTAAAGCTTAAATTTTATCCCAATTCATTAAGAATGACCCCTGAATCACAAAAGCCGTAGAATAAATAGTTGAAATTACTAAAAATACTTTAGTGTAAAGAGCTAGGTATCATAAGAAGGTGAGCCCCTTATATGGGTAATAATTTCTGTTTGTTTTAAGTTTTATTGCTGTTCCTTACTTCCAGCTGAAAAAGCTTTTTCACATTTATTTTTTATTTTTTTTTTAAATAATGCTAGTAAATCCTGATCTCCCTTCATGGAAGTTTTCTTCTCCCATGACAAATTCTCGATGGAAACTTCCCCCAGCATATCCCCCTCTTCTCAACCCCTCCCCCCAACCAAAAAAATCCTCCTGAAAACGCCTGTATACTTCCCAATAACCAATACTGTATGTAAGCACAGGTCATAGTTTGTAACTTGTTGCCCCTCCCACGGGGACTGTGGGGGAGTAAGTCGTCCCCAAAGACATACTTATAAGGTTTTTCGACTACACTGAATAAAATGGCTATCTCAGAATTTTGATCCGTTGACTTTGGGAAAATAATTAGCGTGGGAGGGGGCCTAGGTGCCCTCCAATTTTTTTTGGTCACTTAAAAAGGGCACTAGAACTTTTCATTTCCGTTAGAATGAGCCCTCTTGCAACATTCTAGGACAACTGGGTCGATACGATCAGCCCTGGGAAAAAAAAAACAAAAAAACAAATAAACACGCATCCGTGATCTGCCTTCTGGCAAAAAATGCAAAATTCCACATTTTTGTAGATAGGAGCTCGAAACTTCTACAATAGGGTTCTCTGATACGCTGAATTTGATGGTGTGATTTTCGTTAAGATTCTATGACTTTCAGGGGGTGTTTCCCCCTATTTTCTAAAATAACGCAAATTTTCTCAGGCTCGTAACTTTTGATGGGTAAGACTAAACTTGATGAAACTTATATATTTAAAACCAGCATTAAAATGCGATTCTTTTGATATAGCTATTGGTATCAAAATTCCATTTTTTAGAGTTTTGGTTACTATTGAGCCGGGTCGCTCCTTACTACAGTTCGTTACCACGAACTGTTTGATAAGTATGAAAAGGCAGGCTTCTCTTATTTCATTTTCCATATAATAAAAAAAGAAAAAATGTCAATATGTCTGAGGAGAGAAAAAACGATGACACTTCTTAATAGCAAATTAAAAAATGAGTTATTTTCCAATGAAAATTAGCTACAAGCATTTTTCGTAACGATAAAAAGAACAAACATCCAAAACTTTGTACGACAAAAAAAAAAGAAAAGAAAAAGAACTCAAGAAGGGACTCTTTCTGTGCCACTTAGTAAGACCAAAATTGATGCCATTAAAACGATGATAACAAGTTTTTTTAAGCAAAATGTTATACATTCATAACATTTAGTAATATTTTTTAATTTTTTTTAATTATAGTAGCCTAGAAATATATTTGTTGACTAAATTTTTCATTATTGATAAATAGCTCCTGTAATAATAAGGATGAGCCCTGCATCTTCCTCCTACTAAAAAAATGATCATATAATAAGTAAATAATAGCTAGAAAAAAAGGGATCATATCCATGCCTCAAAGCGTATCATTATAAATAAAACAACGATACATATACATTAACATACACGGTGACATAGATTGTTGAAGTAGCAGGACTGTTGACGTACAAGATTCAAACATAAACACACACCCTAAGTTTCCCCAGCAGATGATTGATACAATACAATCAGATACGTCGATGCATACGTCTTTTCTAGTTGAGCTGTCGAAATTAAAAGGGCATTTTGCAACATAGTTTCGTCAAAAATTCTAAACGAAATAATAATCAGTTGATTTACTTTGCTTTTTTGCATTTTATTCTCAAAATACTTGGAATATTTTACTGTTTCCAAATGTATCATCTATCTCTTTCCATTTATGAAAAAAGTTAGCAAACGAGGTTTTAGAAAGCAATTATTTTTTTTGTCATGCCCCGAAGGTTGAGAGCAACCGTGGCTTTCAAGAGAGAAATGGACAAAAAGTGATTTCAAGTGCTATATGCTTCTTCCTTTTTCATTGTGGAGTTTTATATTAGAAGTTTAATTGTTTTTTTAAACACATAATCAAAATATTTTTCATTTAAGAGCGTTTTGGATTTTTTACACTGAATAAAAATAGAAAATCACAAGGAAATAGCATACAATCCAAACTGCAATTGGAAGATTGGGTCGTGGGAATGCTGCAGGAATTTTTGCTTCCAAAGTCAATTTCATCAAATGACCTAATTTCACCACCGTGACCTGTCGTCTTTATTTGTATAACTACAAAAAGTAAATAGATGGAAGGAAGTGTGAATAATTTTGGCCCCAGGGACAAAAAGTAGCTTTTGATAGTCTTGAAAACAATTTGTTATTAATAATAGTCGAAGGCCCATAAGAAACTCATCACATTTTAGTTTCTCCACAAGTTTTATGTCGTGTTAGGTAACGCCTTTGAACTGCTGTTTCTCTGACTATTTTATAAAGTTGACCAGCACGGGAAAAGAGGAATCCATGGCACTCCCAGCCGAAGGCAGAGAATTAGGTGGTCAGTACTTGCGCTACCCAAAGTTGAATGTGTCTATTTTTTGTGCTATGGCTTGTAGGAACCTCTTATGTTAAATCTCTTTTAGCTTTTGGCAGATGAGCCCATTTTCCTACAATTAATAATCAGTGTCTCTCATGAATTTAAGGCCCAAGTTCATTTATATTGGTGACTTTGGAGTCCACTAAATTTTACATTATTATTGAAAGAAACTGATGCGTGAGTGAAACCGTGATTTAAAAAAAAAAATCTGTTTTAAACTGCTATTGGTTGGCTAGTGGTATGATAATCACGAAAAAGATGATACTACTAAGTTCCAAATCTCAAACGAACACATTTGTAACCACAAATATTATCAGTTTAGATTTTTTACAAATTTTTACTTGATCTTTACTGAATATTTGAGAAAAATATTGCAACTTTTTCGTAAAACAAACTTGCTACCAAATAACTAAGTCCATAAACATCCTCAGATTCAAATTTCTGCTTCTAAACGCCATCTAATTTGAAGCTAGTGAGTAATTTCTTAGACTGCACTGTCTTTCCGTCTATAAACTAAAAGTTTTTTAGTTTCAAAAAGTAAAACTGTTACAAAGAGTCAAACTTTAGCGTAAAGAGCAAGAAGTTGAGGAGGGGACAGCCCCTTTCATATACAAAGTAATTTTGCTCATTTTAGGTTTTAATGTCGCTCCTTACTTTCAGTTGGAAAAACTTGTTTTTTTGTTTAATTTCTTTAAGGGAGCATAAGCAAAACGGATTTTCAATCCGTTTTGGGTGCTTCAAAACAGCACCCTAAATGCCGTGTAGTTTCTAAGTCATATATATAGATTACTAATTAAAGCTAACAATCAAACGAGTTACAAAATATGTAAGAAATGGAATATCTTAGTCTTTTGTAAGCATAGTGTTTAATAACAAATAGCAGAATTATAAGTTTCATAACATTCTATAAAAACATCAGAAAGTTCGATGATAGTGAACGCACTGGCTGGCTAGTATCATATCAACTTATTGTATAAATCAATTATCCTATTAATTATCTTATTGATAAAGATAAAGGTTCACAATTATTCCTTTTTTCCCTAGTCTAGTTAATTCTCGAGATTTGTCAAATGATGTTTATTCAATTTTTAAACTGATTAGTTTTCGATGACTTATAGCACGCATGCTTATATAATACAAATGATGTCTAGCATATAGGATTTTTAATGCATCATTAGATTCTATTTTAATATAAGAAAATTTCTTCAAAATGTTCAGACGATTACCATAACTATTTATGGTAAATATACTGTTAGTATATGCTATGCATGATTACCATAAAATTACCGTTTATTGGCGTCTATCATATAGAATATAGTGTTAACTGCCGTTAATCTGTAAGCAGATTCTTTCAATAACTGTGCTGAAAATTACATTAATTACCATTACTATAGCACAGTTTCAATACTTACAATTATAATAACTAAAAAATTACCTGTGTTAGGTTTTTGATGTCATATACAAATTTGCACGCTGTGACGAAACGTTGGTCAAAAGTAAGTTCATACAAATCTAGGCGAGTAGTCTTTATTTTGATTTTGTTAGAAGCAGGGTTAGAAGCAAGCGTAATCGAACAGAAGCTGACTTATTTTACCCTGTGATGAACTTTTCAAGTGATTCTGATGATAAAATTTTTGCTGATAGTCATATGTTAAAAGCAAAAAATATTAAGAAAATCCTAGAAATGGTCCAGTACGAATGGTCATGGTCCAAATATTGAAACGCTTGAGCACAAACTTTTAAAATAAAAATGATTTGAGTGGAGTGACCAATCGTGTCACATTGATTGGAAATGAAAATAATGCGTTGTAAAATCAAAATGCAACGTCAATTTTGCTTGGTGATTATGTCAACCCTCGTGTGTGTATTGCACGCAAGGAAGCCCTATGCAAAGGGTCTGCTACTATAGTTAAGTAGGTCTTTTGCGGGTTATTTTAAGAGTAATAAATTTTTAAATGTTTGACTATGTTAGATTATATGTGTTATTTGTGTTGCGATCTCAGCTTATTCCTGGAAACTGGTGAGGGTCTAACCTTTGCGGTTTTTACGGAAAGTGCGGACCTCAGGCCAGATTGATGAATATGACATTACATTTTGGAAAGCTCCGCAGAACTCTTTCCTGGGGCCAAAAAGGATGGTTTTTGCTTGTCCACGAGCCAAAGCCTATGGTGTGCGAAGTGAAGTGGAGTTATATCGTCTATGTCAGAGAGGAGCATCTGAAGTTGTGCAGCCAAGCTTTCGTTTCATCAAAGCATGTTTCTGCTTTCGAGTGGAAAGCTCCGTTGTAGCAGGCAAGCAGGCAGGCACCACTTTCAAATTGAAGATGGACTAAAATCTATAAGCGTTAAATAAATGCGGCAGTTACCCGGCCCCACAGCCAATATATCTTCTTTGAGTGATAAATAGAAAAATTTAAAGAAGCAAAAATGTGGCATTTTCCCACGGGTCCAAAAGTGCTGCCATCTATTATTTTTATCCATTTCTGTTCGTGATTTCAGCTGAGTTTATCATTCGGTTTTTCGGACTTGGGATTGCGGTAGAGAAATGGTATCAGATGTGCCTAATAAACTTTAAAAGTTCTCTCATTGCTAAAGAAATTGGAGCTTATCCTTTGCTCCTTTCTAAGTGGTGACGTTAGAAAGTTGGCCTACGACAAAAAAAAAGTCAACTTTTGAACTAAGACAGATAGAATTTTTTTTTCGACAGCAATCGATAGCTCTTGATGAGCTGATCAAAGTGTAAGACATCCATTTTTTGGTGAGGTATACCAGTTTGAAAGTTGCAAGGAGTTGACAACTTCAGTAGTAAGGTACACACTAAAACGAAATCTAGACCGATACAAATTATGAGACATATAGAGGACTTGTAAGCAAGTCCTCCCTGTGTTAGGCAATAACCACCTTAGGCAATGAGGGTTAGCAACTTTTGCTAGTTGGTGTATCTATTATTTGTTTCCAAGTGTATTTGATGGTAAAACCAATTTGGTTCCAGTGGTAAGACATGTAGGGGACTTATAAGCAATAATTTGGTGTTAGGCTACAATCAACTTCATCGATGAGGGGTTTGCAACTATGCTAGTTGGTGTACCCATTTATTTGTTTCCGGTGAACTTGATACCTATCACGGGAGAGGGACTTATAAGTAAGAATCAGTTCACTTTGGGCGAGAAACGGCTGTTAACTCATAATCATCTTCGGCAATGAGGGTTTGCCACTTTTGCCAGTTGGTGTACCTATTATTTGTTTCCGGTGTATTTGATGGTTAAACCAATTTGGTTCCAGTGTAATAAATGTAAGTAATAATCTGCTGTTGGGCTACATTCATCTTCAGTGATGAGGGGTTTGCAACTTTTGCTAGTTGGTGTACCCATTTATTTGTTTCCGGTGAATCTGATGTCTATCATGTTCTGGCTAGTAATAAACTTGTAAGTAAGAATCTGTTCAGTTTGAGCTAGAAATTTGTGTAAATTGGTGCACATTGTATTCTATCTCTTTAAATCTGATAGAATTGACTGTTTACGCATGGGTACAAACGATAACGTAAAACAATGAGGTAGTTTCGCAATAATTAGTGTCACCTATGGTATTTTCATCCTGAAAAGTCACGGATAGCTTTATAATACCAACTAGATTATATAAGATATTGTTCCAAGTTTTCATCCGTCACGATGTCTACGATTGAAAAGGATAAAGTTCAACTGGCTGCAAAGTCAATTTAGTCCCTTCTTTCGATATTATTTTGTAGTTGTTGTTTTTTCAACGCTGAGGAATAGCCTTTGGTCATGTGATAACTGATTGCGTTCTTGTTTGAAAATACCGTTTTGAAAACTTCGATAGGCTGACAACTTCATCATTTAACCGATAGTGAAGAAACAAGCACAAACGAGAATGTAAAACAATGAGATAGTTTCGTAATAATTAATAGAATGTAATCTATGGTATTTTGATCCTGAAAAGTTAAGGATAGCTTTATAATACCATCTAGATTATATAAGATATTGTTCCGAGTTTTCATCCGTCACGATGTCTATGGTTGAAAAGGATAAAGTTCAACCGGCTGCGAAGTCAATTTAGTCGCTTCTTTCGATACTATTTTGCTGTTGATTTTTCAACGCTGAGGAATAGCCTTTGATCATGTGATTACTGATCGATAGCGAAGAAACAAAGCCAAAGTGTTGCTCTCGTAACACTTTAGCCAGCGAAGCCGGACAAAGGTTGCCACAACACTTCACGATGCCCGGGCAACGTAGGTCTAGTTACTTATTTGAGGTTTGCATGAGTTTAAAAATTTGAGACCCATTGCATTAGACGAATGATATAATAAAGGGTTAGGGTAGGTAGTATTTTTGATGCCTCTTCTTTTTTTATTATTGTTCTGAAATAGATCTTTTTCGGTTATTTTTTTGTGTTTTTTTTTGTTTTCTAATTTTTTTTCCTTGGTTGGAGGAGTAAAACTGCGGATCGAAGGTATTTTGAAAAAGAATGAATATGGGTAATTATCATCCCAATTTCCAGAGTATTAGCCGTCTTAAAAGCGTTGAAGTTTCAAATATGGATTTTGAAGGTATATTTACTCAGCCGCAACACTGAATTTCTTATATTGGGATAGCATGGCAACATAAATCTATTAGTTTTAAGCATTCTGCTTAAAGATCGAATTCACCTGAGTATGGTGGAGGGGGAGGCCTAAAAGTTTTCCACCTTAACTACTAAGGGTTAATTTTTGACTTTTTGATGAGATGCGTAGGTTTTCTCTCTTTCAGGTTATGGATCTAACTTGAACTTGGCTAAAAACTCATCTCTCTTACAAATTCTAGGATACGAATACTTTCATAGTAATATGCAACTCAGACAAAATTGAGGGAATGGAGCGTAAATCCAAAGCGATACTGATGATGCGGTAAGAAACGACCTAGTAGCATACCGGACAATGTTATTTGAACTAATGCATCCGCAGTTTAGAAACAAACTCAAAAACGCATTTATTATTGTATTGCATAAGCCATCATATGGCTTTATACCAATTTTCATGGATCTTCTGGATAAGCAGCTAGAGAAATTACCAACTGTTTCGCATCCATTTATGATGCTCGGTAATTTTAATATTGATCTTCTTGAGCTTGATAGGAAAGCGACATTGACGATGTGGTAAGAAATGACCAAGCAGTAAACTGGAAAATGTTATTTAAACCATTACTTCCACAGCTTAGAAACAAAGTCAAAAACGCATTTATTATTGTATTGCATAAGCCATCATATGGCTTTATACCAATTTTCATGGACTTTTCATGCAACTAGAGAAATCCATTTACGATGCTAGGTAATTTTAATATTGACCTTCATAAACTTAATACTAGTATCCCTACGGATTTGTAGCAGCTTTGCATGTCTCATAGTTTATTCTTTACAACTAATAAACGGACGCACGGGTTTGAAACCTGATAGACATTAAATAAAAAAACAAGTTTTTTTTTAAATGAAAGTAAGGAGCGATATTAAAATTTAAAACGAACAAAAATTATCCCGTATATAAAGGGACAGTCCCCTCCTCAACGCCCTACTCTTTACGCTAAAGTTTGACTCTTTCTCACAACTCTACTTGTTAAAACAACTAAAAAACCTTAGCTCAAAGAGCAGGGTGTTGAGGAGGGGACAGCGCCTTTCGTATACGAAATTTATTTCTGTTCGTTTTAAGTTTTAGTGTCGCTCCTTACTTTCAGTTAAAAAAGCTCGTTTTTTATTATTTAGTTTCTGAACATTTTTGAATTAATGCAGGCTTTGAACTTGGCTCACCGTAAATGAATAATTAAAACAAAACTTGCATATTAATTTTATTTTTTAAACTAATAATAACCTTATAATAACCTGAGTTTCACTTTGTTCCAGTTGTTTAAGAATGACTCCTGAATCACAAAGGCTGTAACCTCTTTAAAAGTTTAGAAAAAAAATAGCGTAAGAGCGAGCTATTGAGGAGAGGCAACCCTTATATACGTAATATTTTCTGTTCGTTTTAAGTTTTAATGTTGCTTCTTACTTCCAGTTGAAAAACATTTTTTATTTATTTGCTGATCATTTATAAGTAATGTTGGGCAGCTCCCCCTCAATGAAAAATTCCCTTCCTCCACGAGAAATTTCTCCGTGGAAAGATTGTCCCGCTTAACTTAAAATAGCAATATTTTTCGAACTAATTTTGTAAGGCATGGTAACAGCATGGCCAAGGAGTTCGAAACTATTTTTATGAAAATGAAAGTCAAAAGTTGAGCAATAATCAAATGAATGAAAGAAAAGATCTTTAAAAGATATATTTAATAATTTACGTTCGTTTTAAGTTTTAATGCTATTCTTTGCTTTCATTTGGAAAAACACTTGTTTTTTTATTTAATAACAACCACAAGCCGAAGGCATACAATATATTTGGTTTATTATCACATAATAATCATAGTTATGAAGTTGCTTAAGATTAAGATGCTTATATCGACGATTATTTAACAAAATTTGAACTTTAGCATAACGAGCAAGATATTGACGAGGGGGCGAATTTCCAAATATACATAATATGAGGAAGTTTGCCCCCTCGTCAGTACCTCGCTCTTTAAGCTAAAGTTCCAATTCTATTCCATTTCTTTTAGGAATGACCCCTAAATTACATAGGTCGTTTAATTAGAATAATTAGCTTTTTGAAATTACTAAAATACTTTAACGTAAAGATCGAGGTATTGACAAGGGTACGGACCCCCTCATATTCGTAATAATTTCTGTTCGTTTTAAGTTGTAATGTTACTCCTTATTTTCAGCTGAAAAAACATGTTGGTTTTTCTAATTCCATGTAGATAAAACTCTAGGTTTTTTTTTTATTCCAGAGTAAAACTCTGGACACTGATGATGGACACTGTACATGTGTCCGAAATATTCAGTTAAAATTTTATATTTGTTTCACTGTCGAATAAAAGGTTTCATCCTTATTTTGAACTGTTATATTTTCGTCATGGAAAGACAGTGTGGTCTTCGAAGTTATCTATGTCGAGTATATGGGGATAATATGACCAATGAGGTGTCTAAATATATTAACACCCATAAGAGACACGTAAATGTTACAAAATCAACAAGATTTTCTTCATGAATGTAAGAAGAAAAGTTTTTTTTTATTTAATAACGACCACAAGCCGAAGGCATTCAATATCTTGGGTTTATTATCACATAATAATCATGGTTATGAAGCTGCTTAAGATACAATTAAATGCTAAGATTGGCCAGAAAACAGCAAAAACAAATTATTACTTATATCGGCTATTATTTAACAAAATTCGAACTTTAGCGTAACGAGACGAAGTATTGACGAGGGGGTGAATTTTCTCATATAGCTAATATGAAGAAGTTTGCCCCCTCGTCAATACCTCGCTCTTTACGCTAAAGTTCCAATTCTGTTCCAACTCTTTAAGAATGACCCCCGAATCACATAGGTCGTTTAATTAGAATAATTAGCTCTTTTGAAATTACTAAAATACTTTAGCGTAAGGATCGAGGTATTGACAAGGGTACGGACCCCTTCATATACGTAATAATTTCTGTTCGTCTTAAGTTGTAATGTTACTCCTTACTGTCAGTTAAAAAAACTTGTTTTTTTTTTAATTTCACGTAGATACCTTCGAGAATCAGACTGTCTTTCTATGACGAAAATATAAGAGTTCAAAATAGGGATGAAACCTTTGAATCGACAGTGAAACAAATGTAAAATTATAACTGAATATTTCGGACACATATACAGTGTCAATCATTAGCACTAAAACTCTGGACACTGTTATATTTTCGTTGTTTAATTTCTGACTGTTTTAAACAATGTTGGGAAATCCAGCCCCCCGACAAAGAAATTTTCTTCCCCTATGAAAATTTTTTCCATGGAGAAAATTTTTCCTTTTCTCCTTCGTAGCCGAATCCCCCAGACTACCACCAAAAAAATCCCCCTGAAAACGTCTGTATATTTACCAATAACCAATACTATATGTAAACAATGGTCAAAGTTCATAACTTGCAGCGCTTCCTTGTGGGGGATTATGTCGTCCTCAAAGACATAGTTATTGGATATTTCGACTATGCTGAACAAAACGGTTACCTCTAAATTTTGATCCGGTGACTCTGGGAAAAAAATTAAGCATAGGAGGAGGCCCATTTGTCCTCCAATTTTTTGGTCACTAAAAAGGGCCCTAGAACTTTTAGTTTGCGTTTGAATGAGCCGTCTCGCAAAATTATAGGACCACTGAGTCGATACGATCAACCCTGGTGCAAACGTACAAAAAAAAAAACAGGCATCCTTGATCTTTCGTCTGGCAAAGAATATAAAATTTCTCATTTTTACAGATGGAAGCTTGAAACTTTTACAACAGGATTTTGAATACGCTGAATCTGATGGTGTGATTTTCATCAAAATTCTATGACTTCTAGGGGATATTTCCTCCTTTTTTCTAAATAAGGCAGTTTTTCTCAGACTCGTAACTTTTCAAGGGTAGGACTAAACTTGATGAAACTTATATATTTAAAATCAACGTAAAAATCTAATTCTTTTGATGTATTAAATAAAAAAAACTAGTTTTTTTTAACTGAAAGTAAGGAGCGACATTAAAACTCAAAACGAACAGAAATTACTCCGTATATGAAATGGGTTGTCCCCTCCTCAACGCATCGCTCTTTACGCTAAAGCTTCTAATTATTTTAAAAAGTAGAATTCTGGCAAAGAGTCAAACTTTAGCGTAAAGAGCGAGGGATTGCGGAGGGGACAACCCATTTCATATACGGAGTAATTTCTGTTCGTTTTGAGTTTTAATGTCGCTCCTTACTTTCAGTTAAAAAAACTAGTTTTTTTATTTAATTTCTGAACATTTTTGAATTAATGAATGTTTGATTTTGGCATTCCGCACATAAATTATTGAAATGAAATTTGTATATTAATTTTTTGTTTGGCTAAATGGCTTTCTCTTAGTTTTGATCAGACGATTTTGACAAATAAGGTGTTGGGAAGGAGGCCTAGCTGCCCTCCAATTTTTCGGTTACTTAAAAAGGCTACTAGAACTTTTAATTTTTTAACGAACGTTTTTATTAGTAAAAAATAAGCGTAACTTAAGAATTAACTTACGCAACAAAACTTTTATATTCTTATATTTTTATTATGTGTACGAGGGGGTTTGTACCCTCGTTAATACCTCGCTCTTTACACTAAATCGTAAGTTTTGTCCCAATTCTTTAAGAATGACCCCTGAATCAAAAAGGCCGTAGAATAAATAGTTGAAATTACTAAAAATACTTTAGCATAAAGAGCGAGGTATTTATCTCCTCCTAAATACCTCCCTCTTTATGCTAAAGTGTTTTAGAGCCACTCATATGCGTAATAATCTCTGTTCGTTTTAAATTTCAATGCTATTCCTTACTTTCAATTGAAAAAACGTTTTCATGTTTGTTTTTTCATTGTTTTTTATAGTAATGCTAGAAAATCCTACGCCCTTTTCATTGCATTTTTCTTCCCCCATGACATATTCCTCCAAGGAAAGATCATCCCACATAGCCCCCTCCCATCAACCCCACCCCCCAAACCAAAAAAAAAACCTGAAAAGGTCTGTACACTTCCCAATAACCATTACTATATGTAAACACTGGTCAAAGTTTGTAACTTGCAGCCCCTCCCACAGGGATTGTGGGGCAGTAAGTCATTCCCAAAGACATAGTTATTATGGTTTTTGACTATGTGGAGCAAAATGGCTATCTCAAAATTTTAATCCGTTGACTTTTGGAAAAAAATGAGTGTGGGAGGGGGCCTAGGTGCCCTCCAATTTTTTTGATCACTTAAAAAGGGCACTAGAACTTTTCATTTTCTTAAGAATGAGACCTTTTGCGACACCCTAGGGCCACTTGGTCGATACGGTGACCCCTGGGAAAAAAAAACAAACAAATAAACACGCACCCGTGATTTGTCTTCTGGCAAAAAATACGAAATTCCACATTTGTTTAGATAGGAGCTTGAAATTTATGCGATAGGGTTCTCTGATACGCCGAATGCGATGGTGTGATTTTCGTTAAGATTCTATGACTTTTAGGGGATGTTCCCCTATTTTCCAAAATAAGGCAAATTTTCTCAGGCTCGTAACTTTTGATGAAAAAGACTAAATTAATTGAAACTTATCAAACAGTTCGTGGTAACGAACTGTAGTAAGGAGCGATCCGGCTCAATAGTAACCAAAACTCTAAAAAATTGAATTTTGATATAAATAGCTACATCAAAAGAATCGCATTTTAATGCTGATTTTAAATATATAAGTTTCATCAAGTTTAGTCTTAGCCATCAAAAGTTACTAGCCTGAGAAAATTTGCCTTATTTAGGAAAATAGGGGGAAACATCCCCTAAAAGTCGTAGAATCAAAAATGTGGAATTTTGCATTTTTTGCCAGAAGACAAATCACGGGTGCGTGTTTATTTGTTTGTTTTTTTTCCCAGGGGTCACCGTATCGACCAAGTGGTCCTAGAATGTCGCAAGAGGGCTCATTCTAACGGAAATGAAAAGTTCTAGTGCCCTTTTTAAGTGACCAAAAAAATTGGAGGGCATCTAGGCCCCCTCCCACGCTCATTTTTTCCCAAAGTCAACGGATCAAAATTTTAAGATAGCCATTTTGTTTGGCATAGTCGAAAATCTTAATAAGTATGTTTTTGGGGATGATTTACTCCCCCATAGTCCCTGGGGGAGGGGTTGCAAGTTACAAACTTCAACCAGTGTTTACATATAATAATGGTTATTGGGAAGTGTACAGACGTTTTCAGGAGGATTTTTTTGGTTTTGGGGGTAGGGTTGAGGGAGGGGGCTATGTGGGAGGATCTTTCCTTGGAAAAATATGCCATGGGGGAAAAAAATTCAATGAAAAGGGCGCAGGATTTTCTAGCATTACTATAAAAAAAAACAGTGAAAAAATAAACATGAAAACGTTTTTTCAAATGAAAGTAAGGAATAGCATTGAAATTTAAAACAAACAGAGATTATTACGCATATGAAGGGTTCTAAAAATACTTTAGCATAAAGAGCGAGGTATTTAGGAGGAGATAAATACCTCGCTCTTTATGCTAAAATATTTTTAGTGATTTCAACTATTTATTCTACGGCCTATTTGATTCAGGGGTCATTCTTAAAGAATTGGAACAAAACTTACGATTTAGTTTAAAGAGCGAGGTATTAACGAGGGTACAAACCCCCTCGAACACATAATAAAAATATAAGAATATAAAAGTTTGTTACGTAAGTTAATTCTTAAGTTACGTATATTTTTTACTAATAAAAACGTTCGTTGAATATTAAAAGTTCTAGTAGCCTTTTTAAGTAACCGAAAAATTGGAGGGCAGCTAGGCCTCCTTCCCCACCCCTTATTTCTCAAAATCGTCTGATCAAAACTAAGAGAAAGCCATTTAGCCAAAAAAAAATTAATATACTAATTTCATTTCAATAATTTATGTGCGGAGAGCCAAAATCAAACATGCATTAATTCAAAAACGTTCAGAAATTAAATAAAAAAAAACTAGTTTTTTTTAACTGAAAGTAAGGAGCGACATTAAAACTTAAAACGAACAGAAATTACTCCGTATATGAAATGGGTTGTCCCCTCCGCAGTCCCACGCTCTTTACGCTAAAGTTTTTAGTTGTTTTAAAAAGTAGAATTGTGGCAAAGAGTCAAACTTTAGCGTAAAGAGCGAGGCACTGCGGAGGGGGCAACCTATTTCATATACGGAGTAATTTCTGTTCGTTTTAAGTTTTAATGTCGCTCCTTACTTTCAGTTAAAAAAACTAGTTTTTTTTTATTTAATATATTTAGAATCAGCGTGAAAATTCGATTCTTTTGATGTATCTTTTATCATCAAAGTTCCGTTTTTTAGAGTTTCGTTTACTATTGAGCCGGGTCGCTCCTTACTACAATTCGTTACCACGAACTGTTTGATTTATTGGTATAAAAATTCCGTTTTTTAGAGTTTCGGTTACTATTGAGCCGGGTCACTCCTTACTTACAGTTCATTACCACAAACTGTTTGAAAGTTTTTTGAAATTTGATTTTTCTAGATCCAACATTTTACCTAAGCATAAGACAATTTTGATATGTTTACATGACTGGAGGTTTGTATTTCCCTGGACCTAGGTCCAAAATTTTTAGTCTCCAATATTTGTGTTTAATATTGGTAACCTTGAAAAATTGAAGCAGGAAGTTGCAAAAGCTTATTGGAATAATTTTGTGAATTATAGGAACGATATAAATATGAGTTTCCGACAATTTCATGATGTGCTGATTTTGATAATGGTGAAGGTACATACTTCCTGTTGAAGCTCTGCTATGTTGTTTTTCTATCGTACTACATTCTTAATATATCAACAAAAGACAAAAAATCGCTAGTACTCTATAGCTGAGATTCAGTTCTATCCATCTAATAAATTAGAATTTTGAAATCTGGTTTACATAGATTTTTAGGCTAAAAATACATCAAAAATTGACTGAAAATCATTATAAAAGAACTATTTTACTGTTTTTAAGCTTCTCTAAATTTTTATTTTTAGACCCTTCTCTAAGAAGAAGTCTAAGTAATATCATATTTCTAGCTCGCTGAATGGATAGATCTGAAGAATCCAATACTGTAAGTATCTTTTTCTTTTAAGGCAAGTTACAACTGCAAGCTCGTCGCAGAATCACTTGTTTCGGAGGTACGTGCCTTAAGACGCTTTACGATGGCTCGTGAGCATTAAAGAAAAAAGAAACCTAAGGAAGGAACCATGGCTGTCACCTTGTTTGTTACATTGCAATGAAAAGAAAAAAAAAATCAACTTTGCAAAAATTCCTGAAATAGTAAAATGATCCAATTTATTCGAGAAATTCTGAAAAACTGTAGGAAGACTCTTAATAAATTATTGAGAAGTGCTAAAAACGTGTATTTTAAGTATAAATTCAAGACAGCTTATGGTAGCAGAGCTAAAACTTGGAATTACAACCCTAATATCCAGAGTAGATCCCATTTCCCCCTATAAAGTACTAGCACAGGACAGCTTGTCATCAAATAAACCTAAAGAAATATAGGATGTTCTTCTTCAACATATTTGCGACAATATGCGCAAATTTATCTTCACATATGGTGTACCTTCTTATGAAGATCCTTCTTTGAAGTATTTTATGGAGACTCTAATTGATGTTTCAAGGTTTATGAAATCTGTTTCTCATGACGAAGCACAAAAGATTACTTTTTGGGATGAAAAATATGTCGGTTGGTAATGATTGATTTAATCTATTTGTGTTAAAAACAGCGTTTCCTTATATTTCAAATCTTTTTGCTTCCCTTATTATTGTTTGTTTGAAATAGGGAAGATTTCCTCATTGTTCGAAGGTTGCTTGGATAACTCTTAAATTTAGAAGTGTTAATAAGAATGGTCATCGAAACTATTGGTCATATTTCCGTTTTACCCGTTATGCTCGTTGGGGCTGTATAACTGCCACATCCAATTCAATTTGGGTCCAAGTATGGTAAATTTACATAGATGGCATAATCACATATAATTTCGGCAATTAATAAAGCTTTTGACAAAAAGCTTTTTGCAGCTGGTTTGTTTCTGGATTTGATTAAAGGAAGGTGTTCGTAAAATTCGTAAATTTGTTCGCAAAGTTCGTAAATTTGCTTCGTTAACCTTCCGTAAACCTTTACGTTAGCAAGCATTAAAGTTAAACTTTAGTTAGTAAACGTAAAGTTGACCAATAGGGAAAGGGCTCCAGAGCAAAACTTTTAAACAGATTTGGAACTGTGGAATCAGGAAACTGAAGATATGCCGATTTCTCTAGTCCGAAAAAAGCCAGTCATATACCCGTCTTCTCAAGGAAAACACAAAGCCAGGATCTGTATTGAAAACATATTCAAAGAGATCAGTACTCTTATGTGCCATCAGTTTGGTGATCAGTTTACAGGTGAGTTGAACACTACTTTTGTTGTTTGGTTGGACTTTAGACCATATATCAGATACTATAGTATGTCAAAAATGCAACTATTGCTCCTTATCTCTTCAGACGTTTTTCTCCGAAATATGAAATGCTTAGGAAATTTGAATAGTTTGCTGCTCAAAGAGCACGTAAAGTACAAGGCTCATTTGAGCGGCGACAACTTTACGAAAACACACATTGCGAACGACTTTACGAACTTTACGAACGCCGTCTGAGCCATCCTCAAGGGTTTCGACACTGTGGACCACAACATACTATTACGGAAAGACAAATTTCATGACTTATGATTTGCTACTTCTTTTTTATATTCTTTTTAATAATATGCCTAGGATTGTTATAATTGCTTAGAATTAAAACTTAGTCAATCACACACTTTCTGGGACCAGCATCATTACACCCTTATATACTGATGGTAGATATTGATGTGTGTTGTACCAAATGAACACCCACTTACTTGTGCAATTAATGCGGCATTGACCAAGATAAGGTTACTTTTAAAGTTAAACCTGATTGACCTAAAGATGCTAACACTACTACTACTACTACTACTACTACTACTACTACTACTACTACTACTACTACTACTACTACTACTACTACTACTACTACTACAGCTACCACTACTACTACTGTTGCTGCTGCAACTGCTGCTGCTACTACTACTACTAGTGCTAATAATACTATCAAGTCATTGCAGCACCAAGCATCTGAGGCTAACACAGCTACATGCGCTCCTCTTCCATCCCAATCTCTTCAAAGCCTCTTTTTTTAAAACCCTCCCAAGAAGTTTTAAATTCCATTAAATTCTTCCTTGAGACCCCCTCCCACTCCATTTAACGATGATTTTCTTTTCGTTTGGTCTTAGATGGTTGGCTGAAAAGGACGACCCTTAGCAATATGTCACCCTTTATCCACAGAACCTATACTAGCCAACTCAACCTTTCTTCCACGTAATTCAAATTTTGTTATCTTTTCGTGGTTTTCATATTATTATTCTTGGACTATAGGAATACTTTTAAAGAAGAGAATTCTTCAGAAGTTGAGGTCCTTTAAGCACATTAGAATCAATACTATTGTCCTTTAAGCACCACGTAAAGACTAGTAGTAATTTCTGTCACGCAATTTAAGGATTAATTGTAAAGAAAACATGTTTTTCCTTCATAAGGTACTTTTCTTTCGACACTTTCAATACGTACGCTGTAGAATATTGCCGTTAAACCGTTTTCTGAAACAAGGAACTCACAGTCGATGAGACCAGTATATTGTAAAATTAATGTAATACCCGCAGCCGAACTTTGTGATTTTTATATACTGGTTTCTATGTATAAGTGTTGTAATGGGTGCCTTACAGATTACTTTACAGAAGTTTTTCATAATATGTCTAACGTTCTATACCATGTTCAATAACATTCATTACTCAGACAAGAGGAAATATTGATGCTCCTCGTCTAGTTTCAAGTAGGCCTGATTTTTCACTAATATAAAGATGGATTCACCATTGAAAAAACCTCAGCCAAAGTGTTAACGAATTACCATTAAACAATTTAAATATGAATTACCTATGCAGCTATTGGGTAAATATACCTTTGAAGGAGATTGAGATAGACTGGGCATAAAATTAACAATAATATATTGGAAAAACATTCATTTATTTTGCTTATTCTGATTATTATTGACATTATGGTTATTTTTGCTTCGGGATCATGATATTATGTTGTTTTACTTTGTACCAAATATACATGTTAGCATTTCTCGGCACGGTATTTCCCCCTTTAATACTCTGCGCTCCAATTACCTTTATTTGCAGTTTTTTTCCATTTAGTAGCACACTCTCGCAAGCAACACATTTGGTGTGCTTCTGATTGATTCTACTCGTAGTGTCTGGGAATAAATTATTATTACAACTATTACTACTACTATTATTATTTTTAGCATTTGGTGTATAGCGTCTAGCATCAAATTCAGCTATCTAACGAGAAAGTTGATTTAAAAATATTATGGAAACTTCACTAAGTACCACTTATTTTGATGCAGAGAATGAAAAGAATGGAGAGCATATTCTACGTTAAACAATATAGAAAAGAATCTAGCACCGTACCTGGATAGCTACCGTACAATTTGCCATTGGAATATATGTTGAAAATTACAATAAAAGCTAGTTATTTATGCAGAAGAAGAAAAGAGTAAAGAGGAATATATTCTTACCTGTAAGGATATTGGAAAGCACTTGGCACCGTAGCTGGGTAGCTCACGCACAATTTGAAGGTACATCAATTTCGCCTGAAGAATTGAAACAGGTTTCCTGCCGCTTGAAGTGAGTGTACCTCCGCTGTAGCTTTTCAAATTATGAGATAAAAGCTTATGCAGCTCCTTCCGTTTCATTGTTTCAAGTAGTGAAGCAGGAACAAATCTTTCTAAGCCAAATTCACGCCTGAAATAAAACCATGACTTGACATTCTATTGTTCCTAATAGTGACCGGGAACAACCCTTTCTCAAATAGATTCACACTTTATAATCAGCAGATAACTTTCATCTCAAAGAAGAGATCAGAAATGTAAACCAACTAAATGCATATTTAACTTACTTTCTAAAAAAAAATATTTTATGATATTTGGGTAGTGGAGTAGGAACAAATCTTAAGAAGATAAATTCATGCTTTCTAAAATGAATTTACGTCTGGTAAAGTTATTCTTCAAAATTATACATAAAAGTATTGGGCAAGTAAGTATCATCTCACTCTAACTTATAAATAGATTTTTTGTTTATTATTAAGGAACGTCCTCAGCAAGTGTTTTCAGCAAGTGAAGCTTTTACAGCAAGTGTCATATTCTTTCAGATTAGACTACCTCGTGTCGTTTTTATCTTTTTTTTTAATAGATGGACAAGTATTTAGTTTAAAAGCCTATACCATGTATGGAAAAAGGAGAGAGCAAGGGGTGATACAGTTACACCTTTTTCATTCTTGACTTTCATGACAAAATTGTATCTAAAATGAATAAATATGAAATTGCTATTGACAATAAACTATTTTTCATAGTATGATAAGCGTGTAGCAGTTTAATTTAGTGGGTGGATGAGGAGCGTGCATAGCTGTGTTGCCCTCGGGCGGCTAGGTGCTGCAGTGAGTTGTTATTACTAGCAGTATTAGTTGAATCTAGTGATCTGCAATTTATATGGCGCACTTTATGCAATTTTTTGGTTCTAATAACCAGTGTGCTTGGTGTATAGCTTGGTTTTCTTGAGTAAGTAGCGCTGGTTGGGTGAAAATTTCTTTTTTGTTTTCTTACTCTATGAATAAGCTTATTTTAATTTTTTTTACTATTCTCTAATTTTTGGCAACTTCTATATAGTATCTTCTTTTTACTTTGTCTTCTTTTTTTTAGAATTCGAATTTTCATTCTACGTTATCCTAATAGTGAATAAAAATTACTAATACTACTACTACTAATAACTCACTGCAGTAACAAGCCGCCTGAGGCCAACACAGCTACGCACACTCCTCGTCCAACCTAATCTATTCAAGGCTTCCCTCTTTACACCCTCCCAACCCAGACAAGGACGACCTGATTTCCGTGTAGCCCCAGACGGTTGGCCAAAAAGGACAATCTTCGGCAATCTGTCATCCTTCATCAACAGAACGTGGCCTAGCCATCTCAACCTTTCTTTCATTATAGCCCCAGAAAGCGGGATTGAACCACTTTTTTCGTACAACCTACGGTTTGAAATACATTCAGTCAGCCGGGTACCCAGAACAATCCGTAGGCAATTTCTCTGGATAACATCTAATAAATCTGCTTTTCGGAGCGCCCATGCTTCAGAGCCATATTAGACCACTGTCATCACTGTAGCTTCCAATATTTTAATCTGGGTTTGCAGACTTATCTATCTATTCTTCCAAACTTTTTTTAAGTGTGAAAAAACACCCTGAGCCTTAGCTATTCTACTTTTAACATCTTCACTGCTCCCATCGTCCTTACTAATAATGCTACCAAGGTAAGTGAAGCTGCCAGCCTGATCAATCTTTTCGTTACCCAGCGTCACCTTTTCATTTTCACTTATTCCTAGCCTTAGTGACTTAGTCTTCTTCACATCAATTTTCAAGCCTATTCTAGTACCCTGAACTCGCAAAACCTCTAAAAATTCATTCATTTTGCTAACACTTCCATCTAGGATGCTTAAATCTTCAGCATCATCTAAGTCCAGGAGCCTTTTTCCTCCTCATTCCGTGGTCTCCAATTGCCTTTCCTGTGCTCCTTAAGATGAAGTCCATCAAAATGATCCATATAAAGGGGGAACACCTCATGTCCAACCTTAACCGCAGCAGTATTTTTCTCGTACATAGCTTAAATCCCTTTAATGTATTTTCCTGGTATACCATATAAGGATAAGACCTTTGCTAACGATTTTCTATCAACAGAATCGAAAGCTTGCTCATAATCGATAACCCTGAGTACCAAAGGTGTTTGACAATGAAGGGACTTCTCAATTATTAACCTTAGAGTGAAAACTTGGTCGACACATCCTCTACCTTTTCTAAAACCGCACTGTTCTCCCGTTAAAACTTTGTCTACACCATCTCTTAGTCTAAAAAGTATCATATTACTCAGTAATTTACAATCTACAGAGACAAGACTAATGCCTCGATAATTACGACACTCACTCTTGTCGCCTTTCTTATACAGTGGTTTAATTAAGGTTTTCCTAAAATCATTAGGTACTTCCCCTTTTTCAAAAATAATGTTCATAATCTTCAGTAGCTTATCCCTAACCTAAGAGCCACCATATTTCAGAAGCTCATTTATCACACTATCAGCACCTGGAGCCTTATTATTCTTTAATCCTTTTAGTAATGTCGCTAATTCTTCCTTACCAAACAAATCTTCCTTCACATCCAAGGTATCACAAACTTTTTCATTTTCATCTATATCTTTTCCTGCAACTGTATCTCGGTTTAGCACATTCTCAAAATGTTCCACCTATCTTTCTTTAACTTTTTCCTTATCACTAACTGTGGCCCCATTTCTATCTTTAACTGGGACCAGTCCGGATCGACTAATCCCTTTCAATTTATTAACATGCCAGTATAATATTTTACTATTATGCCGTCTAGCCATATCTTCCAGATCCCCAGCAATTTTATCCATGGCCTCCACTTCAGATATCCTTAGTTCATATTTTAATGCTTTCTCCACTTTCTTTACATTCCTTTTGTTTTCCTACGACCTATCACTCAGATAATTCTTGTAAAAACCCCTTCTACTCTCTATTAAACCTAAGGCTTTTTCATTAATATTCCTAGTTGCAGTCTTAGCACTCTTCCCTAAGACACCATCAGCAACTTCACAAATAGTTTTTCTAAAATTATTCCATCCTCTGCCACATTGTCAAATTTTAAACTCTCAAGTTTAGTATTCAAATGCTCCTGGAAGTTTTTTCTCAAATTTTCATCCTGGAGTCTACCAACATCGTAACTTTCTGGGAGGTAGTTACCCTTCCGAAATTTCAGCTTTAAATTAACCTTAGACACTACTAGATGGTGATCTTTACTTTTAACATCAATAACAGCACTCCTATACACCCTAGTATCGTGTATTGATCCTGCTAGTCTTCGGTTTACAATAACATAACCAATAAGGTTTGCTGTCTTACCATCACGTGAATACCATGTCAACTTATGGGCTATTTTGTGACCAAACACCGTATTGGTTATAACTAGGTTGCCACTGAGGTATTGCTTGAGGTGGAGAAACCAATAGTAATAAATCGGTGCAAGATAAGGACTGTATTGTGGGTGATCTAAAATCCGCCAAAACTGTCCAACAAATTAAGGGTCCAACCAGCTGTACGGGATCTTGTATTTTCATGAAGAAGGACAATTTCCTTTGTCAGCATGCCGATTTTTTTTTTAAATCTTTCTGAGGAGCTTTCTGAGGGTTTGGCAGTATGTTTCTGCATTGATAGTGCTTCCTCCGTTGCATGAAGCCGACCGAAAAATCGCCATGCCTATTCTCATACACCGACGGCATGATTTTGCGCTGGGAAAGAGGCCTTCAAATTTTCAGGGGAGTATGTGAGTTTCCATTCCATGTTCTGTTGCCTCGATTTGGGCATGATATGCGAAACCAATGTTTCGTCTCCAGTTCAACCAGTTACCACCTCAGTGGCAACCGTTAAAAAGATGACGACGTAAAAATAGCAGTGAACTCTTGGTTATTGGAGCCGGCGACAGGCTCTTATAAAGACTTTATTTAAAAATTAGTTGAGAGGATGTCAAATTAGTTGTAAAAAAATAGAGTAAAATATGCACTTTCTGAAAATAAATTTACTTTTTGAAATAATCTTTTGTTGTGTACTTATATTCAAACCTTAATTAAAAAACATGCCCCTATATATATACATATGTATACATAAAATTAGCTTTAAAAAGAGATTCCATATCCACATTTATTTTTCTGTCCACTTTTTAAGTCAGTTTGTTTGGGTGGCTCTGTTTTTCGAATTTTTCTTTTTACTTAGTTTTACAATTTTTTTTTCTGTATATGTTTTTCATTTTTTTTTTCGGCACTGAAAATGAATGAGCAAAGGTCTCAGCAAAAAGGTTTGGATTATTCTATGGTTTTCACTGATTATTCGTTTAAATGATTTGTTTTTCTTCGAAATGGTATATCTATGATAGAAAGCACGAAAGAAAGTAAGAAAATTAACAAGTAAGTAATAACGTAAGTAAGAAATAAGTAAGAACACAGCTGGTCAGGCAATTTGCAAAATTGGCCAAGATCAGATTATAGCTTCAGGATCCCTTTCTCTCTTAAATTCTGGGGCAGTAAAATTTCTTTGAAGGATAGCTAAGTCTAGAGAATCATCCTCTTTCTTCTCTAAAACTGTAGCCTTGTTTTCCTTGTTTTTAATTTTTAATACCCGCTTTATTTCTCTTGTTTTTAACCATTGCTTTTTGTCGTTTTTCTTCTTTTGTTTTGTAACAGTTTACAAAGGAATTTCAAACTATTAGTGGATTATAAAGTGTAATCTTATCAATGTGCTGTGGTTATGCGCTTCCAATTTTATAACCAGCTGCTCTAATAGAGAGGTGTCAATCAATAAAAATTTATGGGCGAATTCATGTCTACAAATCCAGAACAGGGAGGGGGGATTTTTTTGTTTTGACATTGAAAAACCGATAAAGGTATTTTTCAATGAAAATACCAAACGAATGTACTTTTAAAAATCTATGAGTAAAGAGAATTGCCCCCTTTATTACCACTCTTTTCACACCAGCTACAATAATTCCCATGGGTTCCATACAACTACTGACCGCAAAGGTTCAACAGAGTTTTCATTTGGAATAAAAGAATTGTGATATGCCTAAGACTGGACAAATTCTGAGCGTTCAAGTCACATTTGGTGACTGAATTTTCTAAACATTGGCTAAATGCTAGCGTGAACGTTCGTCTTGTATTTTCGAATGGAAAATAGACGATCTTTAGATTATAATTATAAAGTGGTTAATAACACTAAAAATGTTTCACAATTGTTGTGTATATAATTGATACTGAAAATAATTGTTTCGTAAATGGAACAATTTTTTTTAAACTTTACATATAACAGAGCAATTATTGACTACTTATCTGCTGGGGTGTAGAAAAGAGGTGGACCAATCACCCTCTAGATTTGGAAAAATATTTTTTGGTATTTTCATGTAAAAATCTGAAAAATACTCCCCCCCCCCTATGGTCGTAAGAATTGCCATCCTTTAGATAAAAGCAATCAAAAAAGTTAAAGCCTTTGTATGAAAGTCTTCTAAGTCTTGAGGTTCTAATTGGTACTTGTTGAAATGCTGTCGAAAATAGCTATAATAATGAAAAAAAGATGACGCTTGAGGGCAAGAAAACATGAATGAGTAAAATTACAAATTATAAAGATCGCTATAATTTTTTTTAACAGAATCGACTTTTAATTTCCACATTGATATTTTCCTATCTAGCTTATTCTTATTCTTTATTTGAATTTTAGGTTAGTCTTGTCGCGGGAAAGCAGTTTGTAATTCGGCTCATTATTTGAAAAAAAAAAAGCGAAAGAAGACATTGATATGATATGACAAATGACATTTGTCACTCCTGAGGTTAACAGACACGAAAGGATGTTAGGTCATTTTGAAGGCATAAGGTCCCAAGGACCTAGCAGTCAGAGTGTAACCTTAATCTAAAACAAAAACACATATAAAAAAAGAAGAAAAAAGAAGAAAGAAAGAAGAAAGAAGAAAAAAAGAAGAAAGATAGCCGATAATTATCAGCTTTAAGGGTGCCTGTACTGCTTCACAAGATTCCAATCAATCAGTTACCTCATTAATGACCCAACAGAGGTCATGGCAACCCTGACAAGGCTCTAGGGTGGGAGTCAAATAGCCCTTAATTATTAAAACTTCAAATTTAAGAACGAAAAATTAAATTTATCTATTATTCCTAAAACTCAGACACATACTTCAAGGGAGAATGTTCATATTTAAGAAAGTTGAGGGCATAAATAGGGCTGAGAACAAGACGTTTTATGGGCAGCAGATTGGAGAGACTTACTCAACATGTTTAATTGTCAGTTTACTGTTAGGTGAGGCACTGTTTACAGCAGCATATTGTTGAATATGCAAGGCGGCAAGTTTCAACGCAAGATCATACTGGAGCTCAGGAGCAAACCGTTCTTGGACTACGTCATTGCAACACTGGAAAGAAAAAATAAAATAAGCTTTACGATAGAAAACCACTAAAGCACAACAAGGAGGGATTAGTGGTTGAAATACATATAAATATAGGGACTTACTGGACAGATTAACTGAAATCATATAATATATACGATTTTTCCCATCATATCCTAAAATGCTCTGGTATTTATGCATGTACCCCCCTCCCAGTACGCTAAAATTATGGTCATCCTATGCAAATTATTGTCACCGAATTATTATCATTATTGTGCAATACGACATGGAACAATCTCCTAGAGTCTGCACGGAGTTGTCGCTCGTTTGGTACCTTAACAAAGTATGTTAGAGAATTTCTTGTTAGTAATTAAGTTTTCCACGGTTTTCCTTGAAGTTCATGTCTCTAGATCGGGTTGGATGTCTAATCGAGTTGGTCGAATCATGTAGTACTCCCATGCCTAGTTTGTGATTTTTGGGACTGTTACGGATTTTTCTTAAGGATTTTTTGCGTATGTCTGTGCGTGTATGTTGAGTCTCCTGAAGGTGTAAATGCAAGATGTTGAAAATATTTTCTTCCTATATATGTTTCGTTTTAGTTTTCCCCTGTTTTTTCCTGGCCATAGAGCCTTACGAAGAACAGTAGGCTGAAGCGTTTGTTGTAAGTTTATTAATGGATAAATAAACTCCGAACTAAACTTTGAACTTTGTATAAAACGTCAAAAGATTGGTTAACAGCTGCAATGTATCTTTTGTCTCTAGCTCAATGTAGGCTTGTCGTTAAAAATGATGTGATCGTTTCAATTTTCCTTGGAAGAAAGGATGTAAACTCAAAAATTTACAATGAAATGAATTGAAAACACTATTAAAACAAATCTAAAAGGAAATTTTTGTTTCAGTAAGACTAAGCTTGATTGCAACACCCAGTACTAGCTGGACTAAAAAGTATGAAAGACAGTTGTTAAATTTCTAAAGCGAAGCATAGCATATCTATCAGTCAAATCCAAGGCTGTATCCAGCCTTGGATTCTTTCGGGGAAGGAGGGAGGGGGTTATTAAAAAAACTTTACAAAAGACAAAAAACTGTTTATATGCATTTCAGTTACATTTTTACGAGTCAGAAAAAAAATTTCGGGGTGAGGGTTCAAACCCAGTTTCCCCCCGTATACAGCACAGCAATGTTTGATTTCGGTGTTCTCAGCTAAAAACCTTGTTACTGGATAGCTTAGGAAAGGTCGATAATTATAGTCACAATTTTAATTGTTAATTGTCAATCGCCATTATAATTATTAATATTAAAGTTATCAATATAATTTAATAGTCGATAATATATTTAATAATTAAAAATAATAGCAAATGACAAAGATTATTGACTGATAATTATCAATTATAATTGTCATAATCAGCTATTACAAGAGGCTTATTATTCAAAAAATTTCTATTTATAGCTGATCAAACAGTTCATGGTAACGAACTGTAGTAAGGAGCGGCCCGGCTCAATAGTAACCAAAACTCTAAAAAATGGAATTTTGATACCAATAGCTACATCAAAAGAATCGCATTTTAATGCTGGTTTTAAATATATAAGTTTCATCAAGTTTAGTCTTACCCATCAAAAGTTACGAGCCTGAGAAAATTTGCGTTATTTTAGAAAATAGGGAGAAACAACCCCTAAGAGTCATAGAATCTTAACGAAAATCACACCATCAGATTCAGCGTATCAGAGAACACTACTGTAGAAGTTTCGAGCTCCTATCTACAAAAATGTGGAATTTTGAATTTTTAGCCAGAAGGCAGATCACGGATGCGTGTTTATTTGTTTTTTTTTTTGTTTTTTTCCCAGGGGTGATCGTATCGACTCAGTTGTCCTAGAATGTCGCAAGAAGGTTCATTCTAACGGAAATGAAAAGTTCTAATGCCCTTTTTAAGTGACCAAAAAAATTGGAGGGCACCTAGGCCCCCTCCCACGCTAATTATTTTTCCAAAGTCAACGGATCAAAATTCTGAGATATCCTTTTTATTCAGCGTAGTCGAAAAACCTTATAACTATGTCTTTGGGGACGACTTACTCCCCCACAGTCCCCGTGGGAGGGGCAACAAGTTACAAACTTTGACCTGTGCTTACATATAGTAATGGTTATTGGGAAGTATACAGGCGTTTTCAGGAGGATTTTTTTGGTTGGGGGAGGGGTTGAGAAGAGGGGGATATGCTGGGGGAACTTTCCATCGAGAATTTGTCATGGGAGAAGAAAATTTCCATGAAGGGAGAGCAGGATTTACTAGTATTATTAAAAAAAAAAAAACAATTAAAAAATAAATGTGAAAAAGCTTTTTCAGCTGGAAGTAAGGATCAGCAATAAAACTTAAAACAAACAGAAATTATTACCCATATGAGGGGCTCACCTCCTTCTAATACCTCGCTCTTTACGCTAAAGTATTTTTAGAATTTCAATTATTTATTCTACGGCTTTTGTGATTCAGGGGTCATTCTTAATGAATTGGGATAAAATTTAAGCTTTAGTGTAAAGAGCGAGGTACTGACAATGGGGCGAATCCCCTCATATATGTAATAAAAACATGAGAATGCAAAAGTTCTTTACGTAAGCTAATTTATAAGTTACGTAAATCTTTTACCAATAAAAAGATTCGTAAAAAATTAAAAGTTGTAGTTGCCTTTTTAATTAGCCAAAAAATCGGAGAGCAACTAGGCTTCGTCCTCCGCTCTTTTTTTCTCAAAATCATTCGATCAAAATTATGAAAAAGTCATTTAGCCAAAAAAAAAAATGCAAATTTTGTTTTGATTATTCCTCTGCGGAGAGCCAAAATCCAAACATGCATTGATTCAAAAACGTTCAGAAATTAAATAAAAAAAAAGTTTTTTTAACTGAAAGTATGGAGCGACATTAAAACTTAAAACGCACAGAAATTACCTTGTATATGAAAGAGGCTGCTTCCTCATCAACGCCCCGCTCTTTATGCTAAAACTTTTTACTGTTTTAAAAAGAAGAATTGAGAGAAAGAGTCGAGCTTTAGCGTAAAGAACGGGGCGCTGATGAGGAAGCAGCCTCTTTCATATACGAAGTAATTTCTGTGCGTTTTAAGTTTTAATATCGCTCCTTACTTTCAGTTAAAAAAACTTGTTTTTTTTTTGAATTAAAAAAACAAAATCGATAATGTTCCATATCCCATAAAGCGCATGACGAAAAGTTAATCATACATAGTTGTATATATAGCTGTTGTATATACACATAGTTACAAATATGTGTGGGTTTTGCTTTTTTTTTTCTTTACAGTATTGTAGTTACATTATATTATAGTATTTATAGTATATGTGTATAGTAGTTGTATATATACATAGTCTTATACAAAGTTGCATATATATGTGTGCTTTGCTTCTTTTTTCTTTATAGTATTGTAGTTACAGTATATTCTATTATAGTAGTTATAGTATATATGTATAGTAGTTGCATATATACATAATCGTATACATAGTTGCATATATGTGTGTGTTTTGCTTCATTTTTCTTTATAGTATTGTAGTTACATTATATTATATTACAGTAATTATAGTACATATTTATAGTAGTTGTATATATACACAGTCGTATACATAGCTGTATATATCTGTGTATTTTATTTCTTTTTTTTTCTTTTCTTCTTCCTTTGTTTCTGAACCTTCAAATTCCGGACGAATAAATAAAAATAATAAGAATAATAACGTTTTCAGAACGTGGCAAAACCTACAATGTCTTTTGGGGACAGCCTAGAAATGGTCGCCATTAAAAAAATAATGTTTTGCAAGCTCAGAGATTTGTGAATATACCTATAAAAATTACAAAACCTTGGCAATGGTTTATATGCATAATCTAAAAGAAACAATTTTAACACTCCGATTAAAATTTCATAATCCAAAAAATGCACAAATTGAGATCAATTTCCTTTCAAAGGCTTACACTGAGTGCATTGTGTAGGATAGTGACTGAACTGTAAGCAGTGAGTTATTTTATAACACAAAGTTTGAGTTTTGTGGAATGGATCCTTAAAAATGTTTCCACAAAAAAATTTTTTTTCCTGGGGTCACAAGTGGCGTGGCTTAATATTTATTAAAATATCGTTTATTATGGTATCTTTCAAACAAAACATATGAAAAAAACACAAATATACATTCAGAAATAATAGAAATAAAAGCAGAAACAAAACAGAGATAAAAATGGAAAGAAAACTCAAATTTGAGCAAAATCAAAATAGAGTTTTTTCCTTTGATTTTCTTTTTTTCATATATTTTGTTTAAGCCTTTTTCCCCAAAAGCTTGTTATATGATCTTTGGAATATTTTCAATAAAATGACTGTCTCAAAATTTTTATTCGATGTATTTCGGGAGGAAATGACGTGTTCAGGGGATAATAAAAATACACAAATATAGAAGTTCGTTACGTAAGTTAATTCTTAAGTTACTTATATTTATTAGTAACAAAAACTTTCGCAAAAAATAAACAAATTTAGTTGCATTTGTAAGTAACCAAAAATTGAAGGGCAACTAGGTCTGCTCCCCCATCCCTTTTTTGTATCAAAATCGTCCAATCAAAAATATAACAAAGCCATTTAGCAAAAAAAAAAATAGTATGTAAATTTCGTTTTAATTATTCATGTGCAGTGAGGCAAAATCAAAACATGCATTTATTCAAAAACGTTAAGACATTAAACAAAAAAACAAGTTTTTTTTTCAAACTGCAATTAAGGAGCGACGTTAAAACTTAAAACGAACAGAAATTATTCCGTATATGAAAGGGGCTGTCCCCTCCTCAACGCCTCGCTCTTTACGCTAAAGTTTTTTTTATTGTGTTAAAAAGTAGAATTGTGACAAAGAGTCAAAATTTAGCGTAAAGAACGAGGCGTTGAGGAGGGGACAACCCCTTCCATATACGGAATAACTTTTGTTTGTTTTAAGCTTTAATGTCGCTCCTTACTTGCAGTTAAAAAACTGTTTTTTTTTTTATTTAATTTTTTACAGGAACACCTACAAATTATTAAGAGCAGTAAAATTACAATACAAAAATACAAATACAAGTAACGAGCACAAAAATACGCTTACTACATGATTAATGTCTCAAGAATTTTCGTCAAAATTAAGCCACAAAATCCATTTCAGTCAAAATCAGCAACAAAGAAACATAACGGGATCAACAAAAAGACAGCTAATTTGAAATGATCCAGCGGGTGATGGCAGAAGACAAAAGTAAAAGATCCCTTTCTTAGAAAAGAAAGGGATAGCACAGCTGTTGATTCCCTTCCATGAGAAATACATTTCTGCCCAATTACTTACAGTAGGAATAGCCCCTATTGCGGAAATTTAGACTGAGGTATCAAGTTTCAATTCATGATTTCTTTTCTTCTGTTTTTCTCCGAGTCTTAGAAAAGTTCAGGTTCTTTAGTATTTAGTAACTTGCTTAAAAAAGTAAAAATAGTGTAAATACTATTGAGTTGTCAAATAAATGATACTTATGTCCAGACAACCAATCTGCGTCAACCTCTAATCGTATTCGATCAAGCAAGAACAATACTTACCGATTTTACGATATACGGTACATAGAAAATCAGAGTAAGTATAGTACCGAATGAGCATATACTGTTTCCATATTTATACATATTCTTTTTCTACTCTAAGCGAGCAATAATTGTGTATTTATGTATGTGTATTTCTCGAAAATAGCTCCATATTTTTTTGTAATTGACAAACTGATATTTTTGTAATTGATTAAGATTTTGGAAAAATTCGCATAGAGCCTTGATTTTTGAAAAAAAACTTTTTTCATTTAAATGACATCACATTCATATTTTACATTTAAAGTGTAACTTAAATCATTTTTCCCCAGGGGCATCTATGACGCATTCAAAATTATACAAGAAGACGAACCACTCTCAATAGCTAAAGCAAAATGCATGGAACAAGCGACATCAAGAATCATATTGAATCGGAATATATATATATATATATATATATATATATATATATATATATATATATATATATATATATATATATATATATATATATATATGTACGCAAATTGGTTAATGTCGACGTCAATCACCGCCGAATGTCCGAAATACTTTTATTTCTCCTTGGATTTAGTCAGTGTTGCCAGTCAAATTTTTTCAATTTAGTGTAAGGTTTGATGGTGACACATTAGGTTATACTAGATTAGGTTTGGTTAGACTAGGTTAGGTTAGTTTGGGTTAGCTTAAGTTAGGTTTTAACCAATTTCTGATATTTAGAACCAAATTCAACTTAACCTAACTTAACTTAACTTCATCTAGACTAACATAATCTAACCTAACTTTGACGTTTAGCGTCATAGTTTGCATAACACTGAAAACGCTGATTCGCAAAGCTAAAATTAAATAAAAAAAACAAGTTTTTTCAACTGAAAGTAAGGAGTGACATCAAAACTTAAAACGCACAGAAATTACTTCGTATATGAAAGAGGCTGCTTCCTCATCAACTAGATTTTAGACACTCACGGTAACATTTATATATGTCGATTGTTGATAACTCGGACCTCGATAACCCGAAGTCCTCGATATCTTGAATTATTTTCAATACCCTTAGAAAAACCTGTCTAAATTGAAGAAAAAAACAAGCGCAACTTGAAATAATTTTGCAGTTATATTTTACCTCTGTAAGTCGAAGTGGCCATTACCTCTGTGTCAATGAAAATTACACCTGTAAGTCGATATTCAGTAGATAAGTCGTCATTTAATCTTTATTTTACCTCCATAAGTCAAAGTTTACCTCTGTATCTCGAAGTTTTTTCAAAGGACCTCTGTTAGTCGAAGCTCTGGTATGCAGGTTGCCACGTGTAAGTTTTGATATGTATTAATTTTGTTTAACATATTTTTGTATCAGATTCTATTAAATCTTAGTTATCCATTTTTTGCTATTTCATAGCAAATTAAAATTATTATTGACATTTGAAAGTGAAGTATTGATATGTCAAGTCTATTATACACTCATAAAGTTTTTCTTAACTTTTTAGTGGCTGTAGGGAGTATATTTAGCGATTTTATACCTCTGTAACTTGAATTTTCATTTGGATTACCTCTATAACTATTTACCTTTATAAATCGAGTTTCAGATTCGTCCTTTCAGGTACTTAAAATGCCCGGGAGGATAAAGAAAGGAGAATTCTTTCCCCAATAGACCTACCAGCTTAAAGTTAACTAGCCTACTGAACTTGATACGACTTTACCAAGTTGGTTTAGGCCTACTTTGTGCAAACTAGATTTTGACTTTAAGTAATCCTTGAAGATAAAACACACAAATTAACAATCATTTAAAGAGAAATTTCGGCTTTAATTCCATTGCATTGTAGATTCATCATATCAAATTAATATGCAACTTTCTTTGAAGTTTTGTATTTTTTTTTAATGAAGTGATCAGACACTACACCTTATGTGGCGCTTAATCCCCATAATTTCTTATTAAATCACAGAAGATCCAAACATTACAAAGTTCCCATTTTCTTCGATTAAAACACAGAAGCTTTGTCTACACTTTGGTGTTATTTTAATTTCTAGGTGCATTAATTATTTTAACTTAATTTAAAACTTTTAATTTTTTACCTAGTATTTTCAGAGAAACACGTTTTGCAGGCCATTTGGGACTGTCGATTTCAGGATAAAACTTGTTTTCAGTCTAATTTTCCCTACATTTCAAGTTGTCAGTTACTCAAGTTTTTCAATATTCAATTTTATGTCCCAGCGGGGAAATCATTTCACGGAACTTTAGGGGTTACTAGGCGTAAGTAATTACCTAATATCTTCCCGGTTTTTGTCAAAACAGTCTTTTCTAGATCATTTGAATGGAGCCATAGGAGATACTGGGTTTTTATGACATGGATGTGTGCTCTTAGCATCTTACACATTTATTTGTTTAGTAGCAGCTGATAATTATAATTAATTGTAACTTGTAAGTAACTATAATAATTAAGTGTATAGTAACTGCAATAGTTAATGAGCAATTACAATTAACAGTAATATAATTAACAACATTTAACTGATAATTAGCTGGTTATGGCCAGTTAAACTAGATATATTACAAGATTTGGAACATAAATGTAACAGAGGTGTTATTTGGAAAGCACGGGGCCGTAGATTCCAAAATTTATTTTAGTTACAAAAAGAAAAGGTTTCCCCTGAAATTCGATAAAAACACGAAGAGGGTGATCAAATATGGTTTGAAATTTACATTTAAAGATAAGCCAGCACCTGTGTGAGATCCATGGTTTTCAGGACAATGTGTTTTCTTGGTATCTTTCACCTTTATTTGTATAGCAGCAGCTGATAATTATAATTAGTTATATTAATGGTAACTGTTATAATAAACTTAATATTATAATTTACTTTTAATCTATTGTTAATGTAATATTTAACTGTATATTAACTATAAGAATTAAACAACTACCATAATTAGCTGTAATATAATTAAATATAATTAGCTATCTAGGTGTTTTAGCTATCTATAGCTATCTAGTTATAGCCAGTTATACTGGATAGGTTAAAGATATCTGAATCTGGTATGGTGTTTATATTAAAATATAGGGAATATAAATGTACCAGGGAATTTATTTGGGAGGTAAGGAGACCGTACATTCAAAACTTATATTAATTACAAAAAGGAAAGGTTTCCCCTGGAATTAGGGAAGAATATGTAGAGGATGATCAAATGCAGTTAAAGACTTATAGGCTATTAAAAGATAAGCCGTGTGCAACTTTCAGGAATTCTATTTGGCAGAGAGCCAAAAAGCTCTAGATTCCCAATTAGAACAATCTTTTTCAGACCCTTTTAATGGGTATGAGTGAGATCCATGGTTTTAAGGACATTAATGTGTTTTCTTAATAACTTTCACCTTGATTTGTATAGCAGCTGCTGATAATTGTAATTAATTATAATTTAATATTAACTGTTATAATAAACTTAATATTTAATTTACTTTTAATCTATTGTTAATGTAATATTTATCTGTATATTAACTGTATAAATCAAATAGTTACCATAATTAGCTGTAATATAATTAACTATAATTAACTGGTAATTAGCTAGCTATAGCCAGTTATAGTGGATATGTAAAAGATAGTTTAATCTGTATGGTGTTTAAATTAAAATATAAGGAATACAAATGTACCAGGGAATTTATTGGGGAGGTAAGGAGACCGTACATTCAAAACTTATATTAATTACAAAAAGGAAAGGTTTCCCCTAAAATTAGGTAAAAAATATATAGAGGATGATCAAATGCAGTTAAAGACTTATAGGCTATTAAAAGATAAGCCGTGTGCAACTTTCAGGAATTTTATAGGACAGAGAGCCAAAAAGCTGTAGATTCCCAATTTAGAACAATCCTTTTCAGACCCTTTTATTGGGTCTGAGTGAGATCCATGGTTTTAAGGAAATTAATGTGTTTTCTTAGTATATTTCACCTTTATTAGTATAGCAGCAGCTGATAACTATAATTAATTGTAATTTAATAGTAACTGTTATAATAAACTTAATATTATAATTTACTTTTAATCTACTGTTAATGTAATATTTATCTGTATATTAACTGTAATAATCAAACAACTACCATAATTAGCTGTAATATATTTAACTATAATTAGCTGGTAATTAGCTGGTTATAGCCAGTTATACTGAATAGTTTAATCTGATATAGGGTTTATATTAAAATATAAGGAATATAAACGTACCAAGGAATTTATTTGGGAGGCAAGGAGACAATACATTCAAAACTTATATTAATTACAAAAAGGAAAGGTTCCCCCTGAAATTAGGGAAGAATATGTAGAGGATGATCTGTGTGAGATCCATGGTTTCAAGGACATTAATGTGTGTTCTTAGTATCTTTCACCTTTATTTGTATGGCAGCAGCTGATAACCAGTTAAATCGGATATGTAAAAGATTATCAAATTTGCTTCAGGGTTTATATTAAAAGATAAGGTTATGCACATGCCAAGGATATCATTTGGAGGTAAAGGGGCCATTGATTTAAGAATTCATATTTTTGGCAAAAATGAAAAATTTTCCTTCAAATTCGGTAAACATATTCAGAAGGTGATCCTGTGCGGTAAATACGTATTTTAAAAGACAAAACATATGCGGCTGTCAGGGATATTATTTGGCAGAGAGCCAAGAGAGCCTTAGACTCCCACATCTTTTTCAGATCATTTCAAGGATCGTTTTTAAAATGAGTTTTCCGGCCCCACGTATTGTTTCTGTCCCCTTTTGGAAGACTTTGAGTACCCGTAATAAGAAAGATATTAGGACAGTATTTTTTAATAAGCACGGTATCTGCTACAAGTACCGCTTTTGTTTAGAAATCACCATATTGTTGCTAAGTATGGTATTATTGAGTCTCTTGGTGCAGTTGAAAAGACCATTCTGACTTCTGAGAAAAAACTAGAATCTTTGCTCCATGAGTGGGTGCGCCTTCCCAGTTTTGTGTATAGTTTCCCTGTCTTAGTAGTGACCGTAATTGCCTTTCTTTTTCTTGTTTGTGCTCTATTTCTCGTTAATAAAACTCAACTCTTTGAAATTGTTTGAGACCCATGGTTTTAATGACATGGATGTATGATCTAAGTATCTGATACTTTTGTTTGTATAGCTGCAGCTGATAACCAGTTAAACTAGATGTATAAAAGTTGATTAAGCTTAGTTTAAGATTTTTATTTAAAGATAAGCGATATGCACGTACCAGGAGCATTATTTGGGAGGCACGGAGACAATAGGTTGAAAAAATTATATTAACTGCAAAAAGGAAATAATTTCCCTGAATTTGAGTAAAACTCAATAGAAGGTGATCCAATGTTTTCAAAGATTTATATTTCAAAAGAAAAGGCTCGCGCATTTACCCGGGACCCTATTTGGGAGTGAGGGAAGGAGGTCATAAATTAAATAATTTATTATAATTGCAAAAAGGAATCCGTAAGATTTTATACAACCTTAGTTTTGCTTGTGAAAACTAAACTTATAAAAACTTATGAAATTCTTGGCTTTTACTCCTGTTTCTCTAATGGAAAACTAAGTTAAAGCCTCTAAGAATTATACCAATCACAATTGCGATAGTATTTGAAACGTCAAAAAAAAAATTATATCTTGACCCATAATAGCCAAAACCTTAAAAATTTAGTTTTCAAAGTAACTTCTTAGCGTGGTAAAATTGTCGTTTGCAAGTGATTTTGAAATTATAACCATTATTCAAGTTAACATAATAGCATGAAATAGATAAGGTCTTGAAAGTAAGATAAAACAAACTTAGAATGACGGGCAAATGCCGCTTATCAAATAAATCGCGTTAGGGTGGAAAACACCTTTAATTGCAGTTTACGGCCTCTTATTTTTTATATTATTGAAAGTTGCATTTTAGCAATGGTAGAAGCGATAACGATTAAAAAAGGACTTATTTTCATGTTCTCAAAGAATATAATCTATGAAAAACCTGATGTTTTCAGTAAAGTACCAGCAACCCATTAAATGTCACAAGTTGAGGGCTGACTCCCGTTCAGGTAAATTTTCATTTATCCTTATACCATTAATTATTTTTGAATTTTATCCTACTTAATCAAATAGTTAAATGAAAGATTTGTTGTCATCCATAGGACAGTAATCCTACATTTTATTGCTCTGACTCTCACCCTCGCCACAGAAGAAACATTTCAGACTATGGCAAGAATTTAATGAGTTTATTTCAGCAAACAAAAATAATAATTAAGTCAAGTGTCCTGTGAGCAAATAAATAGTACACAATGAATATATTTAATAAAATAGTAGTTTTCATGAAAATTAGCATTTATTACGACAAAAGTCTTGTATAGACGAAACTAGTAATTTTGTCAATGCAATTTAATCGTTGTTGTACATATTAGATCTATTTGCTCAAAAGATAGATCATTCCATCATCATTTAATCCAAATTTTGCTGAAACTCCAAAAAATTTGGATACTAGTTCAACAAATTTTAAAAGAAAAATGATTAGTAGAATAGTTTTTAGATTAATGGAACAATAATGTAGGATTAAAATGGTTTTACCCTACTGCATTTTCTGAATTTTTATCATAAACTGTTGACTAGCTCTCAGAGAGCTGGGGAGGCGTGACGGCTAAATGGTTAGCCACAACTTTTTAGGAATACAGTAATTTGAAAAGAATTCAACAAATGAATTCAGAAAAGAATTCGAGAAATTAATTCGGCGAGGAGTTTGGCATGATTCTGGCAAAGTATTTGTCATGAAGTCTTGTAAGAATATCGATTGAATTTCCAAATTTAATATGGATAAGGTTTCATTCTTAGAAATTTTAGAGCCTGAATAAGAGGTAATTATTGCCAAATCCAAAATAATGTGTTCATCAAAATTGGGCCAAGTTACTAATTAAATGTGATTATAGGATTTAGAATCCTCCAATTACGATGTGGTAAAAACAACTATGATTATTATTGAGTTGATCATCTTCAAAGCAAAGAAAAACTTGAAATGGCAAAAACGTAAAAATGAAAAGTTTAGGCACAAAAAAGAAAAATACAAGAAGGTGCGGAAGACATCATAATAACCTTAAAACTTAAATTTCGACCGGGGGAGTCACGGGTATCATATAGATAGCTAAACAAAGCTACTGCACATCAATATTGAAGATTGAGGCTAGAATCGGCTTGATTATGATATTTGTTATAACTATGAAAGTGATACATTGTGGAACCCATTTATACTATTTATCTATCCATATTTCGGTCCACCCTGGGGTACATTCCTGTCAAGAAATCAGAACAACCTTAAGATATCCCCACGAAATTAAGGAAAACATACCTGAACATAAAGGTACTCGAAAGCCACTGGGTCCCTCTTTAACAGATCATAGGCTTCTGTTGGTACAAACGCGATTCTGAATAAACAACGGAGGTTCTGAGCCCCCGGCTTTGCTGCAATCTGTAAGATTCACAAAATCATACCTGTGATAAGTACACTCTTTTTGAGAAAATGTTATTTAAACCTTCTTATTGATTTTAAGGTAAAAACAGTCTGTTTAATATTGCAGATAAAACACAAAATCATATAATATTTCATATTATCAGTTTAATGCTTCAATTTAATTTTTTAGGACAATCTCATAATTTGTTTGTCAAGCCATTATTGTAGACGTTTGTGCAGTTGATAGTTAAACATATTTTTATGGAAAAATTGCCAACAGTACCCTGGAATATTCAAAACCAAGTGAAATAAAAAAGTAATACATATGGTAGGTTTTCCTGTTTAGTGTTTTAGATTCCCTGTGAGACGTGCTATTATGCAGCAAGCTTGCAGCTGTAATTTGTTCTGAAGAAACAAGATTAAGTTTATTGGTTTCACATTTAGGGTTGTTTGTAAGAGACATAGCAACTTATAATTGGCTGATAGTGCTTATGCCAAGACGTTGATGCCCAGTTAAGTACCAAGGACAACAAATAAAACATTTCAAACCCCTACACCCATCTTAGGTCCATTTATACCAAAAAACATAATTTCATAGAATTTCCTAATACCAATGTTTTCTAATTATTTTCTAATATTTTGTTAATCCTTACTAACGTTTTTATTCTGGAGTAATTATCTCCACTGCCTCGGAATATTCAAAATTAAAATTTGAAATAAAAAAAAGTAGCACACATGGTAGGTTTACATGCTTGATAAACCTACCAACAAGCTGACAGGTGCAACTCAGAAAGAACAAGATACTGAATTAAGTTTTAGTTTTATTTTGGACGTAGCAAATTATGATTAGCTGATAGCGATTATGCCAAGACATCGATGTCCAGTTGAAGTACCAAGGACAAAAAATAAATATTTGGAACCCCAAGACCCGTTTTAGGTCACTTCTTCCAAAAAACACACAAATCCCTAGTATTTTCTTTTGGTCGTTTTAAAATTATGAAGCCATTAGAGCAGTACTTCGTCTTTCATTGGTGTTGCCATATTGAACCACAAGATAAATAAGCAAAACTAATAAATTAAATTTGACAAGGCTTTTTCTCCCTAAAAATTATGCATTAACAATATGTTGGCTCCCAAAGATAACTACACATTCAAAAGGAAAGTGAAACATTTTGAAGTTGTTTAGCGTCATATGTTTTTAAATTATTTGCTGCTGATTTTTCACCGACAATTTTTTTTTTGCCGACGAGTACCAAAACTTTCATCAGTGTTGCCATGTTGAACCACAAAATAAATAAGCAAAACTAATAGATGAAATTTGACAAGGCTTTTTCTCCCTAAAAATTATGCATTAACAATATGTTGGCTCCCAAAGATAACTACACATTCAAAAGGAAAGTGAAACATTTTGAAGTTGTTTAGCGCCATATGTTTTTAGATTATTTGCTGCTGATTTTTCACCGACAATTTTTTTTTGCCGACGAGTACCAAAACTTTCATCAGTGTTGCCATGTTGAACCACAAAATAAATAAGCAAAACTAAGAAATTAAATTTGACAAGGCTTTTTCTCCCTAAAAATTATGCATTAACAATATGTTGGCTCCCAAAGATAACTACACATTCAAAAGGAAAGTGAAACATTTTGAAGTTGTTTAGCGCCATATGTTTTTAGATTATTTGCTGCTGATTTTTCACCGACAATTTTTTTTGCCGACGAGTACCAAAACTTTCATCAGTGTTGCCATGTTGAACCACAAAATAAATAAGCAAAACTAATAAATTAAATTTGACAAGGCTTTTTCTCCCTAAAAATTAAATATTAACAATACATTGGCTCCCAAAGACAGCTACACATTCAAAAGGAAAGTGAAACATATTGAAGTTGTTTGGTGCCATATGTTTTTAAATTATTTGCCGCTGATTTTTCTCCAATAATTTTTTTTGCCGACGAGTACCAAAACTTGCATAACTGCAAATTGAGGTCTTTTTCGTTTAAAATTGAGCTTAGGTTTTTCAATAATATACATTGCTGCGTAAATTTCTGCTCAAACAATTCCTAGAATCAGATTTTGTTTCATTGTCCATGGTGCCCAAAACATGTAAATAAATTAGACTTAAGGGAATTGCTAGAATTTAATTACATTTCAACGGCACTTACGTACTAACGTGATAAAAGTGTTTTCTGTGTGAGGTCATATTAAAAGAAAACAGCTGTTCGTTCCTCGTTCCCATTTCCGAATGGAAACAAAGTCACTCGTAATTTTATACATTTTGCCAATATTTTGTTAATTTTCTATTTTTGACCCGTAATAGTTATATAAAAAGACACTAAGGAGTCATTGAAATAGGTCAGAGATGGATGTTAGAGTAGTTTTCAAACATGTCGTGGTAAGGTAAGGAGGGATGTGGCTCAATAGTAGCCAAAACTCTAAAAAATGGAATTTTGAAATCAAATTATCAAAAAATAAATTGAAAGTACCGGCTTAATATGTTGATTTCAAATATATAAAACACATTAAGTTTAGTTTTACACATCAAAAGCTACGAGCCTGAGAAAATTTGCCTGATTTTCGGAAAAGGGAGGAGAGACCCCTTTAAAGTCAAGGAAT